>NW_007067385.1:53657-63726 GCF_000164805.1 Carlito syrichta | reverse complement strand
CCATCCATCCACCCATCTATTCATTCATCCATCCATGGTCTAACTCTCCCTTCTCGTATTTAAGCTCCAGGGGCATCACTCTGTCTGTCTGGGTCACTAATGTCGTTCCTGCATCAAGAGTCATGGTAGGCAATGGGTATGGTAACTGCTCACTAATGTGTGCTAACTGACTGCCTGGTTAACCTGCTAGGCCAAGGTCACAGAGCTGCTGTGTGGCCAGGTCAGCCTGGCTTAGGCGAGTGCACAGTGCACCTCTGTGGGAGCGTCTCCCATCTCTGATGCGCCTGCATCCTGTCTATTCTGCCAACTTCCAGGCCACTCCTTCCCTCTCCAGAGGAAATGTAGAGCATCAAATGAAGTCAGCGCCTTTGGGAGGCTCCGTGTGAGCACATGGAAGGCTGAGCTGAGGAAGCCGCATGCTGAAGACCCGGGTGATGTGGAAGCTCTTAAAAATGAAGTGGCTTCCATGCAAGTGTTTAATTATCCTATTATACAGACAGTAACTGGGCATTAGGATTTTTATAATTATTAATAGAGTATTAAACAATGAATTATCACGAACAATTAAAATTAATTACATTTCTTGGAGTTAATTAAATTATTCCTTTGATAGGACAAGTGGCTACGCAGACATAAAAATTAAGAGCCAGCACTCCAGAAGTCTGTGGGAGTGGGGCGTGGCGCGGCTGCCGGCTGTTCCCTCTCTGGGGTGGGGGGGTGCAGTCAACCAATGGGCTGGAGCCTCGGGAATCCTGCCATTCTCCAGAGAGGAGGAAGACCTGAAAGGAGGACCCAGACACCACCTGCTCGGAATCCTGCCTCCTCCATCAGACCCCACGCTTGGCCTTTCTCCTCCTCTCGACCTTCCTTTCTTCCGGCCTCGCGATCTTTTATCCTCCTCTCTTTGCTGTGGGCTGGGCATGTCGTCGGCATTGGAAGTACAGGGATACATCTGTCAAAAATCCTGTTTCTGGCAGAGTTCAAGGTCAAGGAGAGAGATCTAGCCCTGTGTCATGCCTGAGAGTCGGATGGCTGGGATTCCACCTTGGACTCTTACCTCTCACCAGCTGCATGGCCTTAAGCAAATTGCTTACTTTCTCGGAGCCTCAGTTTCCCCATCTGTAACACGGTACCTCCTTATGGGGCTGTGGGGGAACAAATGAGTTATTCTGTGTAAAGCATTTAGTATAACGCCTAGAACATCGTAAGTACTCAATAAATGCTCGTTGCTATCAGTATTGTAGGCTATTTAATTGCTGGAAAAGAAATCCTTAGCTGATTCTTTCAACATGGGTAGACCTGGGCTAGGTTGAGATATGAAGGAAGAGCCTTCCAGGCAGAGGGAACTGCATGTGTAAAGGTCCAGAGGCACAGCCCATGCAGTGAACTGTGACAGTTGTGTGTTCCAGGCGTGCTGCCTGAAAGCTGTGGAGTGCGAAAAGATGCGGCCTGGGCAGGTGTGGGAACCGGCCTCCCAAAGGTGTCCTGTCCTGGCATGTCCCCTCCCACACTGTACGGGGGCAGGAGGGTTGGAAGGTCACTGCCAAAACCGGCTCCTCAAAGGCAGCCTGGCTTCCTTCCGGCTCTCTTGCTTCGGGGTTGTGGCTCTGGGGAGACCGGCTGCCACGTCAGGCAGCCCTAATGCTGAGGCCATGTGGCCGAACACCTCCTGACAGCAGCCGGCAGGGAACTGAAGTCTCAGCCAATGGCTGCACGCAGGAACCATCTGAGAAGCGAGCCGTCCAGCCCCAGTCGAGCCTGAGTGTAGACGGCTGCCACCCCAGTAGACACATTGACCACAGTGCCAGGACCCTCTCCCCACACTCCTCCCACCCCTCCCCGCCTCCGCCAGGCTGCCTGGATGCCTTAACCCGCAGAGCCCATCTGAGATAATACATGTTTCTTGCTGTTTTAAGCCATGCCTGTAATGTTTGGAGATACCGAAAGAAGCACAGGACAAAGGGCTGGTGTAAACCAAACATCTATTGGGGGAGAAACTCCCGGGCGAGGTCCCGTGGTCCAGAAAGATGGGCCAGGGGAGTCGCGCCCAAGGAGGGGCAGGCTTGGGTTTTTAAGGGTGTGTATTCGGGAAGGGTGTTGGGGGCGGCAGTGAAGTGGGGAGACAAAGTGTTGCATCCAGCGTGGGCTGGAAAGTTTCTGTCTGGCCCTTCTCGGCAGGTTCCAGGAAGCTTCAAGCGAGGCATGTGGCTGTGAGTTTGGGGTGGAGGGGTGCACAGGGGATCGGTGGATGGAGGGGCAGATGGGGGAGGGTGAGTGCTGCTTCCCCCTGAGCCTAACAACGCCACTGGGGGCAATTTGTCACACCGGACTTGAATGACAAGCACAAGTCAGTAGCAGAGCCCTGCTGGTGAGGGGTCTCGTGGGAGCGGAAGGTCGGGTCTGTGGCCTGGGATGCTCACACCCTGCAGCACAGGGGGGTGACAAATAACCGAGCGTGACGGCTCCCAGGTTGTGTTCTGGGCTCAGCTCCAAGTATGGCGTGTATGTTAGCTCATTTAATTCTCACAACAACCCGAGAGGCAGGTACTATTATTACGCTACTGTGAAAGGTAAGACCATTGAGGCTGAAACACTCACTCCATATCACAGAGCTCACAGGTCATGAAGAAGCTGGGGCTTGGAAGCAGGCAGTTTCTTAGCCTCCATGGAGGCCAGGAGCCCTGCTGAGGCCAGAGATGAGAAGGGCAGGAACGAGGCCGGAGACCGCGAGATGAGGGGTGCCTGACTGGATGGACAGTGAAGGACAGGAAGCCACCAGCAGATCCTGTCCTGGCTCACGCGCCTGTCTTAGGCCCAGGGTCGAAGATGGTTCAGGAACTGAGATGGGTCGACCAGGGCAGGGGTAAGTTTGGGGTGAAGCCAGGTCTCTTGGGACAAGTCGAGTCCGAGGGCCTGTGGGCACCCGGGCTGGAAGATGCTGGGGCTGGGGACCAGACATGCCCTGAGCCTTGTGCCTCACCAGATAGTACACTTAGTCACAAGCCTGCCTCCCCAGCATCCCCCACCTGCAAGCTGTGCCCTCTCCTGTCCCCCAGTGCTGAGCTGCCCGGGATGCATGTGGAGGGGACAGAACTCAGGGTTTCAGGTCTCCTGCTGTGGGCTGCTCCTGGCTGGGTGGGATGAGGACCATGGTGGCAGCTGGGAGCCTGGAGCCTCTCCGCAAGCCCGGCTGGGCTGCTCAGGAGTGAGCTGGGACCCACGTCCTCATTCCAAACACTGGTCTTCCCAAATAAACGGCCATCTGCTCCCTCCCCAGCCCAATGACACCAGGCCGGACCCTGGAGCAGCCAGTCTGTCACGTGCAGCCAGGGCTGGGGGTTCACAGCACAGGGTTCCATTCCTGGCTGAGGCTGAGGTCACAGTCACAGTCACACAGGGCTGGAGGTGGGTGGGGAGGAGGAGTCGGGGGAGAATGCTCTGCTTTGACAGGGACAGGGTCAGAGAACCTGCTTTGGCACTGGTCTCCTGTGTGGCCTGTGGCTCTGGTCCTCCTGGGTTTGACCTATCTGGTTCCGGGAGTAGTTCCCCAGGACGGATGGCCAGGTCCAGATGGGCTGTTTTCCTTCACACACTCACACGGGCTGGCCCAGACCCAGACCAACGAGGCACCCGCGGAAAGGGACCCACGAGGGACTGGCAGGGGCAGGAGTCAGTTTTGCTCCCCAGGGGACAGTTGGCCATATCTGGAGACGTTTGTGTTGCCCTAATTGGGGGTAGGGGTGCTCCTGGCATCTAGGGGGTGGAGACCAGAGATGCACACACCCCACAGTGCACAGGACAAGCCCCCACCCCACAACCACCACCAAGAACTAGCCAGCCCCGTGTTCAGTAGTGCGAAGGTCAAGAGGCCTGCGTGGGGCTCCACAGCTCCGGGGTGGGCGGTACCGCTCTGCGAGTCCTGGGGACGTCCTGAGGGGCTCTGGTGCACTTGCCCAGTCCTGCTCCTGGGACAGGCCCGGGCCTCGAATCTGTTGTAATCAGACCTCGGGAAAGAGATGCAGCCCAGGAGCAGGGTGGGCATCATATGGCCCCTCCTCCCCCCACCCACCTTGGTCTGGGGCAGAAGTTTTCAGTTTCTAGAGCCCACCCCCCCCCGTGGGCCGAGAGGGGGCTGGTTGGGTGGGGTCTGGGCCCCTCCTCTCCCCAGCTGCTCTTTTCATTATTTTCCAGTCTAGGGTCTATGGATTGATAGAGTGAGTATGAATTTTCAAGCCACGTATTCGGTGTGCAAAGAGCTGTAACTCTATTTTTCTATCACTGAACTGGATTCCCGTTCTAAGTTCTTTTTCCCGCCCTAGGGCAGAAAATGTAATCTCAGACAATTCCAGGTGAACTCAGTCATTTCAGGTTAGAGCTCGGCTGATCTGGGACTTCCCTGCCTGCCTTCTGCTGGGGGTGCATCTAAGTTCTGGGGGTGCCGTGGCGTCTGCAGGTGGTGCCCGGTGCTGGTCACAGCCTCTGTCCATGAGAGCCACTGCGAGGGGCGGGGGACACCGTGCCCAACCTGGTCCTGGGGCGAGGCCCCTCCTCCCAGCAGGCGCACGTTCCCATCTGGTCTCTGGGAGTTAGGGCTGTGTCCCCTCCCTGCCCAGGAACAAGGCAAGGAGGAGGGGTCTCTCCTCCTCTTCCTCTTGCTTCCTCTCCCCCGCCAACAGTCCTTTCATCTTCCTCCTCCTTCCCCTTCCTGGTGGAATCCTGCAAATCTCCGTGCTCCCAGGCAGAAGCCCAGAATTTAACCTCCATCCCCGAGGGGCAGCCTCTGCTCAAGTTGTGTTTGCAAAGCACTTGGGATCCATCCGCTGGTTTCAGACATCTCAGGTGAGCTTTTCAGGGCAGAGCCTTGAGCTTTTGGATAACAAGCCGTGTTTACTCAAGAGCTCATTCACCATCAGAGGCTCCAGTGCCCAGGCCCGGCATTGTGCTGGGCCGCCCGAGGAGGTCGGGAACACTGGCCCCGTGGGAGACACGTGGGGATGGATGCCTGCCTTTCTCCAGGAGGGGCAACCAGGGCTCAGAGAGGGCTGGGTGTTGGTGGAGGTCACTGGCAGCAAAGTGGGGCTTCGTATTCCCCTGGCAGGGGAAGGCAGGGAGGGTATGGTGGTGCTGGGGGTGGGGGATGAACACCCTTTGAGGGGTGGGCCACGACTGCGGGGGTGTGGCCTCCCCCTCTGCCCTGCACCCTCTTGGGTATGAGATGCCCTGATCCTTGAATCCTCCCAGTGAGTCCACAAGACAGACATTGCTATTCCCATTTCACCGAGGCCCCTGCAATGACATGCCCACAGCGACAGAGGTGAAAGGTTTAAAATCGGCTGTTTATTTTTAAAATATGTGCTCCTCAATGCAACTTAAACAATACCGAAGTATATAAAATATGAACAGGCTTCCTCACCTTTCTTTCACTTCCTGTCCCCGCCACTGCCTCCTCCCCAAGGTCACCAATATCCTTCCACCTGTAGACAAATGCACACACACAAACCTGGAGCTTGAGAAAAAGGGGTGTGACAGTACGTCTAGCCGCAACCCTGTTTTCCCTGAATATGTTCTTTCCCCCACACTGTATTTCGTGCCTCACAGTATGTTTTGGATAGCTGAGGTCAGTGAGGCCAGTGTAAGTCACTCCTTTTGAGGGCTTTCTGGTGGTCAGTAGCGCGCTTGATCATAGTGTGTTCTGTCAGCTCCCTGGAGGCGCGCCCCGGCTATTTTGAGGGTCCTGCTCTCCCGAGCCCTTGACAGCACTGTGGACACATGCCTGCCCGCAGTGGTGTACTCATGTCTGAGAATCGATCCTAGACGTGGGCTGTGGGTCGCAGGTTATAAATATTTCATTTTATGGTAGATACAGAGGTGGGATTTGAATCCAATATGTCTGACTCCAAAGCCCAAGAAAGACCCAGAATAAGAGATGGTGGCTCAGCCCCTGGGCCACCCACCCAGCATCCAGGCCTCCTGCCCTAGTTGGTCTGGAGCCTCCAGCCTGGGGGGGCAGAGGCCTCTGGCCATGGGCTGCAGCTGTGCCCACCCCACCGCAGACACAATCTCGTTCATCCTCCAAGGCAGCCCGTGGGTTGGGAAGGACAGGCGATTGCCACTCCTGGGTCACCCATGGAGAAACCCCCAGGTCACAGAGTGGCAGGACAAGGGGCCAGTCTGGAAGGGAGAGTCAGGCTGAGAGTGGGGGAGACTTAGTCAAGCCCACGTGGCGAGTAAGTCAGACCCGGGAGTGGACCTGCCCGGCCGGGCTTTGGAAGCAGTATTTGAGGGGCTCTCTGCACCCCGCTGTGGGCCTCCTGACCCTCTGCCATGGTCTAGTCCAGCCGTGGGTGCGGTGCTCCCGTAGAAGGATCACAGGGCCACACCACGCCCTTCCCCGCTCACAGGCACGCTCTTCCTGCCGCTGCTGTTGGAGAGGCTGGCGTGGCCCACGTGGCACCCGTGAGTGCCATGATGGATGTGCTTTTTTGCCTGGAAGAGAAGGAGCTGCAAGAGGCAATCAGGGAAGGGATAGCGCTAGGGCCAGATGCTGGGAGGAGAAGGTGGTGTCCCCATTGCCTCGTTCATAGAGTAGCTGACAGGTGGAGGAAGGCAGGGCGGCGCAGGGGTGGGGCGAGGTGGGAAGGGGGGTGAGATCTCCCAGTCTGATGGAGGAGACACAATGTCTGCCTTCAAGGAATCATTGGTCTAATGGAGGAAACACAGCGTCTACCTCAAGGGGCTCCCAGTCTAGGGAGGTAAGCCATAGTCCTGGCCCCTGGAACCCTCCCAGTCCTATGGAGAAGAAGAAAGAAAAATATTAGAAAGCCTGGACATCGTTTCAGTCACTGAAAACTTAAAAACACTGAAAGCGGTGCCTGCATGAAGGACGGATGCTGTGTCACTGGTAGTGTGGCTCTGTGGGAAGGGTGCAGGCTTCGGAGACACACAGACTTGGGTTGGAAACCCTGCCCCACTGCCCACCAGCTGTGTGACCCTGGCCATGTTACTTTGCGTCTCTGAGCCTGTGTTTTCACTACACACAAGGTCCTTATTCAAATGAGTTAGTACTCCATTGCACAATGCTTGGCTGTGAGCCCCCGAAGCATGGTAGCTACACTGACTCATCTTATGTGAGTAGATTTAAATCACAGAGGGCTTCTTGCAGGAGGAGAGCATTGAGGCTGGACTTTGAGGTCCCCTTCTAAGTTCCCCTGGAGGACCTCAGCTTTGAGATTGTTCTCAGCCCTTGCAGGCCTCGCCACCACTCCCTGCACCTGCCTGGGCAGGCCGAACCAAGCTGCTCAAGAGTGATGAGGTTCAGAGTGAGAGGATGCATTCAAGGCTGTGACAGAAAAGCGTCACGAAGGTAAGGGATGGAGATGGAAGCCATTGCTGGAGCAGCCTGGATGGAAAAGCCATCAGATGTGAGGAACCCTACGCCCTGGCATGAGCACTCCCTGCGACAGCCACCTGCCATGGCACCGCTCAATGCAGACACAGTAGATGCCGGAGCCGGGCCAGGCAGACAGACGCAGGGTGTCAGCAAACAGCGGGTAGGACCCCAGAGCTCAGAAGGGCTGCAGCACTCCGAGAGTCCTGAGAGGGGGCCTGGGAGCCCCTTTTGGATGCGTTTGGGGGACTTGGGGCCCAGACCCTGTCTGATCCCCTGCTGAGCTGGATTCTCTGTCTGTGACCTCCAGCCCACCTGACCTCAGTGGCTCACCCTCCCTGGGGTCCAAAGTGTGACTGATAGACATGGTTGGCAGTGGGATCCACACGGGAGCCAGTGGAAAGCTGGAGGGTCGGAGAGGCAGGGTCTGGAGGGCAACCAGGCTGGCCAGTGGGAGGTCCCCCAAGCATACTGTGCTGCTCACTGTCACCTATAGAACAACTGATGTGCCCTGTCCACCGTGCTACACATGTGCGTTGTCCCAGAGAGTCTTCCCAGCCACCCTCTGAAGGCGGGCATTGTTATCCCCACTTTAGAGGTGAGGAAACCTGACTCGAGAGGCTAAGCCACTTTCCCTAGGTCACACAGCTAGTCTGTGATGGAGCCAGGTCCAGATGTCGGTCTGCCCCACTTCAAGGGCAGCATTTCAAGCAGGCCAACCCTGGGAGCAGGGTCACAGGACAGGGGAAGCCAGAGACAAGACATAGGAAGTCAGGGTCCTCTCCCTGGTCAGGGTCGCCTTCTGCAGACCCTGAGAGAGGTCTCTAGGATGGGGTCTTCTCTGGCTTAAAGGTGCAGCACTCTGAACCCCAAAGAAGTGCCCTTTGTGGTCAGGTTCCTTCTTTCTCCCCCTGACCATGGCCCCGTGCCTTGGAATGTTCCGGACGCAACCCCTCTGCCAGTTCACAACAGAGAATGGGGGATGCATGGTAAGAATCAGCTACCATCTAGCAGTCAGCCCCACTCTGGTCCTCTCCCTCACGGGTCCTCCCTCCCGGACTTCCTCCTGGGCCTCCCTCTTGGGCCTGGCCCTAGTCTTTCCTAGTTCAGCGGGTGCTGCCCTTGCCCTTGGCCTTGGAGTCCCTCTCCCAGCCCCGCCCCTTCTGGACCTGCCCAGTATGGCTCCGTCCGTTCTTCACCGTCCAGAGGTGCCTGGTCCCTCCCTCCATCCGTCCTGCTTTTTGACAAGAACGGTGATGGGGAAGTGTAAAGCAAGTGTGGCGCGTGGGAGAAGGGGAGAGAGAAAACCCGCAGGCCGTTCCCTCCAAATCCCCAGCACGGGGCTGCTCGCAGACAAATGGGCAAAGCAGCACAGAGGGGCGCACTGACACAGAGCTATTTCAAAGTGATTATCTGGGATAACAGTAATTATGCACAAGAACGGAGAGGGTCAGACCGGCCCCTCCTGCGGCTCGACGCCAGCGAGGCTCTTGCCAAGGAGACGCTGCTGTGCGTGGAAGGGGCGGAGGAGAGGCAGGGAGGTGGGACGTGGGAGGAGGAGGAGGATAGAGGCAGGCCAGGACTCAAGGGAGGTCGTCCCAGGGTTGGGTCCCTGGGAAAAGCTTAGCCGTCGGTGCCTGTGTCCCTCAGGAAGCTTGGCTCTGGCTGGTTTTTGGACACTTTGTGAGGGTGGCTATCTTTCCCCAGTCTCAGCACGTGCCTTTGCGGTAGACACGAGCTGGGAGGAGCGCGCCCCTCTTGTCCTTCCTTCATTTCTTCTCTCCCTCTGTCCCTTCTCTCGTTGCTGCCATCATCATGCTGTCCACGAGCCCACACCTGTGTTCATCCACCTGTCACCTTGCTGTCCACCTCCCAAGAGACTCTTCCCGGTCCCCACCCACCCATCCACCCCCGTCCTCATCCTCCTGTCCATCCCCACCTTCCCACATCTCCAGTCTTCCACTCCCCACATGTCCGCCCGTCACCCTTCGAGATGCCCCTGCTGACACCACCCAAGCATCCGGGATCCACCTGCCCAGGTTTTTCCTTTTCTCCCCGTCCTCCCATCCTTCTTCCATTCATCTACCCGTCCACCCTTCACTGTCCACCTTTCCTCTGTTCCTCCACCTACAAATCCTCCTGCCACCCGTCTCCCTTCCCTCCCCTTCTTTTCTCTTTTCTATCCATCTGTTCAAATAGTCCCATATCCACCTGCCACCACTCACTGTCCGTGCTTCCACCCATCCATACTTCCCTCTTTTATTCATCCTCCTACCCATCCATCCACCTGTCCACTCGCCCACTATCCACCCATTCACCTACCCACCCACCTACCTACCACTCACTTATCCACCCATCCACCTGCTCATGCACCTATTCATATATCCACCCACCCATCTATCCACCCACCTACCCACCCAACCATTCATCTACCCAACCGCCTTCTACACATCCACACTTCCACCCACCCACCCAGTCTACCCACCCATCCATTTGTCTACCCAACCACCCATTTACCCATCTACCCTTCCACCTACCCGCCCACCCACCATCTGTCCACCCATCCACCTATCCACCCATTCAGCTATCCAGGCATCCACCCACCTTCCTACCCACCCATTTATCTACCCAACCACCCATTTACCCATCTACCCTTCCACCTATCCGCCCACCCACCCACTC
>NW_007067385.1:47423-53547 GCF_000164805.1 Carlito syrichta | reverse complement strand
AATCACGCACTCACCTTCTTTCTTCCCACCCTCTATTTGCCCACATATTCTTCCATCCACACTACTTCCTCCCTCACCTGTGTGAGCCTTTCAGCTGGTTGATGCTCTCTGATGAACCCCACCATGTCCTGCTTCCATTAGTTGGTTGATGTCCTCTACCACACCTCTCATGTCTTCCTCCTGAACTCTGAGTGTTGAAACCATACCCACTCTTCAAGGTTTATTTTAAGAATGTTATTTCAGGCCAATGTAGCACACTAGAAAATATGTGACTCTACAACCAGAGGGACGAGTGTTATCATTCTGGTTTGGCCATTTCTTGGCTGCATTGACCTTTGGAAAGTCGCCCAACCTCCTCAAGTCTTCAAAGGGGTTAATGATGCCCACTTTGTGAAGCAGCTGAAGGGTAAAGGAAGATGGTCTCTTTAGTGTCCGGCAACACACATGACCCCCAGGGGATGTGCAACAAGTGTCGGACTCCACTGAGGAGAAAATGCAGAACTGATGAAAGACCCTCCTGTGCTCTCAGGGTATGGAGATGAGACAGCCAGCTGGGGACAGATGTGCTTCCTAAGGCTACCATCTGCTTTTGTTCTCTGCTTTGCGTGGTCTCCACTCTAACCCGGATACATCTTCCAGAGGTGTTAAAAGAAGAGACAAAGCGTGGGCGGTATAGACAGCAGGACATGGTTAAATCAACTTCATCTCAGCGGGGGGCCTAGGATGAGACCACGGGCACCATGCCAGCTGCTCATTAGAGACGAGAGACCTGCTCTGACATGCATAGCAATGACTCCAGTGGGCTGGGCTTTGATATTTCCAAAGGGAGCGAGATGTCTGTGGGAGCAACCCTTTGACTGAACCCCGTGGTCAGGAGGGCCCCCGCTGAGATGAACGGGGCAGCTGGGCCCCAAAGGGATGGTGCCTGAACTTCCCATCCCCCACAGAAAGGCATCCCCAGGGATGCTCAGAAAGTTCACCTGGTGCTGGCTTCTGAAGTGAGATGTCCTTTGTGAGCAAAGATGGCTTTCTCTCGGTTATCCACTGGCGGAGAATCATAAAACTGTGCCCTTTGATGTGTGACCACAGCTTCTGTTGTAAACCAGCCATCATGTGCTGGTACGTGTCTCATAACAATCTCTCTGGGACACTCATAAAAACCTGGTTTGTAGCATTTGCTGCTTTTCATGATATAAACACTCCCGTGATGGCTAATTTCAAGCCACCCGTGCGACATCATTGAACATGGAGTTGGGAGGGGACCCTCCGCAGGACACCATCACAGAGTATTTTGATCCTGCAGATAGAGTAGACGTAAGTAACCTCAAGAGCATAGATGGTAGTAACATATGGTAAAATAATCATAAAGCAATGAATGTATTTATTATCGTTGTTCTTAATGCAATTTAACTAGTGGTACTTTTGTGTAATTGGCTTTTTAATACTGGCTGCGCTTGACAACGGACTTATGGAATCCGCATCTCACTTTTCTTCACACAGATGAATTTGTTTTTCCTCCTGATCTGGGGAGACCACCATGCCAAAGTATGAGCTGGAGAAATGGAGAAAACCACGTGGGCTTTGAACTTCCATCGGGGCACTCTCCACGAGGTATGGTCTATAGGCTGGACCTGTTGCCGTGCTCCCTGAAGAACACTGGGGGGATACGATTTTCTGCATCATTTGCTTGAGAGGCAGGTGAGGGGGTAGAATCGGCTTTGGCCCATTTGACCTGGGCTCAAATTCAGGTTTTACCATTTGGTGGTGATGTGACCTGGCCTCATCCTCTTTGAGCCTTTTGAGTCAACTTAATAATTTCTTCACTCAACAAAACTTTCTTGACCACCTGTTATGTGCCAGGCACTAGAATTAGAATCATAAGCAATCAGACAAATATACCTCTCCTTGCGTCTAGATTCTTACTGAATGATGTGTCCAATTACCTGCTGTACAGCAAGTGCTTTTCAATGGAGACTGTTATTTATTGTTTAGATATTATTTCCTCCACATACAAAGGCCTCCACAAACAAAGGCTGGGTGGTGTGGCAGTGGATAGACAGTGGATAGAGTTCTGGTCTTTTTCAAGACAAGGGCTTAATGCTACCAAAAGCACAGTATTCTCTTTCATAAGTATTTGACATTTGTAGCTTTGGAAAATAGAAACTGGAGGTTGGGCAAGGTGGCTCAAGCCCATAGTCCCAGCACTTTGGGAGGCTGAGGCGGGGGGATTGCTTGAGTCCAGGAGTTCTAAACCAGCCTGGGCAGCAGAGCAAGACTTTGTCTCCAAAAAAACTTAGTAAGGCATGGGAGAGCAAGCCTGTAGTCCCAGCTACTCAGGAGGCTGAGGCAGGAGGACCACCTGAACCCAGGAGGTTGATGCTGCAGTGAGCCCTAATTGTGTCACTGCATTCCCAACCTGGGTGACGGAGTGAGACTCCAACTCAAGAAAAGAAAAGAAAACAAAAGAAGAATTTGATTCCCTGCACCAGTATGGTATGTCTTACCTGGATTTCACCTCATCTGTTTATTACTAACCCTCCATCCGTCCATCCATCTATCCACATCTATCTATCCATCCATCCATCCATTCATCCATCCAACCACATCCATCCACCCATCCGTCAGTTCACCCACATCCATCCATCTCCTCATCCATCTATCTACACATCCATCCATCCATTCGTCCGTCCATCCATCCACATCCATCCATCCATCCATCCATCCATTCACATCCATCCATCCATCCATCCATTCACATCCATCCACCAATCCACTCATCCAGATCCATCTGTTTATCCACATCCACCCACATTCATCCAGTCAACCTTCCATCCTCCACATCCCTCCATCCACATCCATTTATCCACAACCATCCATCCACCCATCCATCCACCCAGGGGGAGTGTAGCTCCAACTCCAGTGTTTTCCTCCCAGACCTCCCTCTGTTCTGTCTTGTGGGGGCGGGGGGCGAGAGTGATCCATCTGTTGGACGAATTTGGCTCACGTAGCCTGGCCCTCCTCCTCCTTCCCCTCTGAGAGCTTGCTGTCTGCTGGGGACAGGCGTTATGCTCTGATCTTCTGCGACCTTCGATGTCCAATACGGTAGCTACTCACCCCATGTGAATATTAGCATTGGAAATGTGGCTAGTTTGAATTGAGATGTGCTGTTAGTGTAAAATGCTCTCTGAAATTTGAAAAACAGTACCAAAAAAGAATGTAACATAGCTCATTAATAATTTTTATTTTGATTATGTGTTTAAATGATAATGTTTTGGAGCCACTGGGTTAAATATAATTTATTATCAACATCAATTTCACCTGTTTCTTTTTTTAGCGTGGATACTTCAGATTTTTGAATGACATATGTGTCTCACATTACATTTCTGCTGGACAGTGCTGATCTAGACATGAGCCCTGTTCCTGTGAGGGCTGGGAGCTGGGAGCCTGCTTCCCCAAAGGTGCCTGGGATAAGTGGGCTGCCCTGCTTCATCCTAGGGTTCCCTGAACAGGCCTGTCGAGCTCTCTCCCTACACTGTGTTCTGTTTTCCAAAGCAACCTTTCTCTACCAACGCTGACATGCTGGCCTCTGTCTGCTGAGCCCTCCTTTGTCTCACTTCCGATGTATGCAGAGTGTGGGTGGAAGAGGAGAGAACTATCTCTGGGTCTGTCTAAGGAGCCTTCACCATTCATCCAAACAGCGTGTACCAAGTGCTTACTTTGGTACCGTGGCCTGTGCTAGGCATTCAACAATCAAACAATTCAGCGTGATGTCCGGCTTCAAAACTGAACTGAAACTTAAAACAGTTATCAAGCTGGATATGTGCCTGTAGTCCCAGGGCTTTGGGGGGGCTGAGATGGGAGGATCACTTGAGTCCAGGAATTTGAGACCAGTTTGGGAAACCAAGGGAGACCCTGTTTCTGCAAAAAAAAAAAAAAAAAAAATTAGCCAACCATGGTGGTTCATGCCTGTAGTCCCAGCTACTCAGGAGGCTGAGGCAGGAGGATTGCTTGAGCCCAGGAGTTTGAGGCTGTAGTGAGCTATGATCATGCCACTGTGCTCTAGTCAGAACCACAGGTAAGGCCATGTCTCTAAAACCAAAACAAAACAAAACAAAAAAATTGAAATGGATATTAAGCTGGAGAAATTCACATATACACACAGATCCTAAATTTGCTTTTGATTTTAAGGAGGTGGCTGGATTTTTGGAAGAACATCCATGGGCTTTCTAAGGCTCTAGAAGCCATGGTTAAGAACTCCTTATTTAGAGCAGGGTTGCCTAACCCTAGCACTACTGACATTTGGGGTTAGACCGTTCTTTGTTGTGGGGGCTGTCCATGCATTGTGGGGTGTTTTGGGCCTCTACCCATGAGATGCCTGTAGCATGGCCCCCACCCAGTTATGACAACCCAACCAAAGATGTCTCTAGGCATGGCCAAATGTGCCCTGGGAGGAGGGGTGAATCACCTCAGCTGAAGACCACTGAGCTGGAGGGAGCTGCATCTGGCTGGATCTAGACACCGGCGCCATGGGGTCATCCTGCTTCTCGGAGACTGTGGGCACCAGGGCCACAGCTTATCCATCCTTGAATCCCCTCGTCCCCAGGACTCCTCGTCCTGCCTGGTGCTGGGCACATGATCTTTTTGTTGAAGGAGACTGAGTGTAAGAATAGGGGTCCCCTCCTCCGTCCCCCCACTGGCATGGAGAGCTCACTCTAACACCCAGTCTGACAATTTCTATCAGGCCCTGGGGGTGGTGCCATCTTTAATTATTTTACACTTAGATTGTGCCGAGACATCACCTTCACTTCCCAACTAGAAATCACTGCTTCTGAGTGAGGAAAAAAAGTCTCTGTAAAACTTCGAGCCAGATGGTCCTGGAGGCCCCGCTGGCCTCCACCTCCCTCTTGCGAGGCTGCCAGCTGCAAATCTGACTTATGCACTTGGGCCACACACGAGCATCCTGCCCCACACCCCGTGGACTCCTTCTCCCGGCCCCCGAGTGTCTCTGCAGTCTCAACACAGACCGGGGATCAGGGATTTTCGTGGCTTCCAGAGAGCTCCTCCCCAGAGCTGCTGGGGCCTGGGACCCTGGCTGATTCAGGAGGTAGGTGAGACTGGGCTTCCGGGCGAATGTATCCATGAGAAATCGGGCAGCGGGAAGAGCAAGAGCTTAGGTGTCAGCCAGGCCGGGCTCAGGTCCCTGATGTCACACTGTGTCTTCTGTGGCATTGCTTGTAAGTGGCTTTCCCTCTCTGAACCTCATTTCTCATCTGGAAAGTGAGGATGTGGGTTGAGTACCTCTTAAGAAGCTTCCTGCACTGATGTTGGAGGGTTATTTTTCATCCACATGGCTGGCATTTGCTCTTGCTTCTCTGTGTCCTGGCAAGTTTACTTTCCATTGTACAGGATCGGGACAAAAACTATTCCAACCCTAATGTCTGCGTTTTGAGGTTTTTCACTCCAGCCTTCTTCTGTCTCTTGTGTCCTCTCTGTTTAGGCTCAGCAAATACTCGAGCGATGGTAGGTGTTTTATGATTATTTTACTTCATCCACACATTGCCTTTCCATGCCTCAGTTTCTCCATCTCTATAATGGACATACGTGATCTGACAACTATTTCGTGAACTTGTCCCAGAAAAGGTCCTCCCTACCTCATTACATTGCTGGATGTCACTATGGTCACCTTTGAAGGACGCCCCTTGGGAAGCTATGCACCGACACTAGTGGCTAGTCCACCCATTAAAGCAATTTCGGCACTCTTTTTCTGGAATGTCCATCAGAGCCATTGTCATATTACCCTTGATGTCCTGAATGCCTCAAATGTCTACCCCTCAATATTTCCTTTATCTTCAGGTAAAGAAAAAAGTCACCGGAGGCCAGATTAGGTGAGTAGAGAGGGAGTTCCAATACAGTTATTTGTTTATTGGCTAAAAACTCCCTCACAGACTGTGCTGTGTGAGCTGGTGCATTGTTGTGATGCAAAAGCTCCTGCAGGACCATTTTTGCACACACATTTCTCACACCAAGATTTTCAGTTAAGATTTTCCAACTGTTTCTCTGTCAATGTTTATTTATTTATTTATTTATTTATTTATTTATTTATTTATTTTGAGTTGGAGTCTCA
>NW_007067385.1:21974-47383 GCF_000164805.1 Carlito syrichta | reverse complement strand
AATTTTTGATTTATTGTAGAGATGAGGTCTTGCCAAGTTGCCCAAGCAGGTCTTGAACCCGCGGAATCAGGCAATTCACTCACCTCAGCCTCCCAAAGTGCTGGGATTACAGGCTGAGCCACCGAGCCCGGCCTCTCTGTCGATGTTTATTTGGTCTGCTGTGCTTCTCACAGTCAGCTGATGATTTTGATGCACAACTCACCACGTTTTTGCAATGTTTTCATCAGTTCTGCTCATTCCTGGCCTCCTGACCTCTCTTCATCAGTGATGCTTTCTCTCCCCTCAGAAAAACGTTTAATCCACGTGAACACTGCTGTTTTCTTCATGGCATTATCCCCATAAACTTGGACTGACATGTTCTGGATTTCACTTCCACTCTTGCCAAGTTTAACTAGAAATGCAATGTTTATCCTTCGCTCTAATTCAAGCTCTGATATTTTCGTGATGGCATCCAAAATCATGCAGCAATAATGGACACCACTCAGCAAGACACCGCCACACATCAACACCTACTCAGCTGTGAGACATGGATACACCAGGGTTATGAAACCTCACCGAGTTGCTTGTTCGGCGCTGCCCACGTAAGTGCACAGTGGCAAGTTCACAGGCTTAATTGTCAGCCCGCGAATTCGTCCCTCTCAAATAGGACAGCAGTCGTCGTGATGATCCCCTTCTCGTAGGTGAGGGAGCAGAGAGAGACGACACACCTTGCCCGAGTCACACACAGCCCACGGGAGGACTGAGATTAAACCCAGGCATGCTGGGCCCAGATTTCTACCCATTTTGAGACAAGCTGAGAGCGTCGGTGAGATACCTGCTTGTGAGTTTGCACCGAGGGTGCGTATGTGTGCAGAGCTGCGGGCGGACCCATAAGTAGGAGAAGGCGTGTGAGCCCTTGTAAGTGTGGAGCTTGAGGGTCTGCTTATCCGGGTCTGCATTCACTCAACAAATGCTGATGGAGCACTGAGGGGGTGTCAGACACCACGTGGGTGCAGAAGCGGTGCCCTTGTGGTGCCTACAGTCCGGCAGTGGGAGATGGATTATAATCACAATAACAGGCTCATGGTGGACTCTGTGAGAAGGTGAGAGGGACATACTGGGGGAGAATAGAGCAGGGTAAGCGTGCCCGGGGCAAGGAAAAGGGGAAAGCAGTTTAAATAGGGCTGCGAATGCGGGTCTAACCCAGAAAGTGATGTTTTGGCAAAGGCTTGAAGGAGGTGAAGGGGCTGGCTATGTGGACATTTGGGCAAAGTGTGTTCCGTGTCGACTGAACAGACAGTGCAAAGGCCCTGAGGCAGGTGTGTGCCTAGCATGTTGACAGAACAGCAAGGAGACTGGGGGCTGGAGCAGAAAAAGCAGAGTGGTAGGGTCAGGGAAGTTCAGAGCGGTCACGGAGTGTAGGGCTCTGAGGGTGAGAGTGTGAACTTGGGCCTTGATCCTGAGGTGAGCCCCTCTGAAGACTATGAGAGTCAAGTTGCTTAGCCAGGGGGCCTGTCTCAGAGGGAGGAGCCCCAGAACCCCCGGCCAGCGCCCCAGTCTCCTGTGGAGCGGTTCAGGGGCACAGAGGCCCCCCTCCCCCACGTGGCCTCCTCTCCGGGAGCCTCGGAGGCATCTGGAGCCCAGCGGCACAAGCCCAGGGCGGGCTCCCAGCCACGCCGGCTCCCGGCGTCTGCGTCCCCCCTCCCCACCAGCCCGGAGCTTTTCATCTTCTGCTTTGTCCCCGTGGGCAATTATTTATTATTTCCTTCTCCAAAGTGTTTCTGAGACACGGCGCGTATGAAAGATGCTACAGTGAATGGAGTGGGGCGGCATCATCTTTCACCCTGGCTCCGGCTGAAGTATTTGAACGACAACACATTACTGTCCAATTTCGCTGCTCTCCGCTTCCAGGGAGCGGTGGGGGCCTCCACTCGGGAGCTCCGGGCTCTTTGCTGAATTGAATGAAATGGGTTTGGCAGCTGTGGGGCTGCACAGGCACCGGAGGGAGCTGCGGCGCGGTGGGGGGCATCACTCAGCACATGCCCTGCCTCCCCCATCAGACCAGGAAGTCCCACAGGGCACAGATTCGGCGCTTCCTCCTTCCTCGGGATCTTCCCTGGTGGGAAACTCTGGAGTCAGGCTGGTTCAAGTCCCGGCCCCACTTCTTACCAGTGGTGTAATCTTGGGCCAGACGCTTGGGCTTCCGTCTATGTACCTCTACAAGGGGGATATCTAGCCCCAGACTTAGGCTGCGGGGACCCCCATAAGATGATGTGTGTTCGTTGTCTGTGGCTGCGGGACAAGGGACCCCAAGACCAGCGGCTTAAACAGCGCATGTTCTTTCACACAGTTTCTTTTCTTTCTTTCTCTTTCTCTCTCTCTCTCTCTCTCTCTCTCTCTCTCTCTCTCTCTCTCTCTCTCTCTCTTTCTTTCTTTCTTTCTTTCGGGTTGGAGTCTTACTCTGACACTCAGGCTGGAGTCCAGTGGCACTCTCACAGCTATTGCAGCCTCGATCTGCTGGGCTCAGGTGATCCTCCTGCCTCAGCATTCCAAGTAGCTGGAACTACAGGCATGCGCCACCATGCCTGGCTAAATTTTTTTGGTTTATTGTCGGGACGGGGTCTCGCCAAGTTGCCCAGGCTGGTCTTGAACCCCTGGGCGCAGGCAATCCTCTCGCCTCAACCTCCCAAAGTGCTGAGATTACAGGTGTGAGCCACCACACCCGGCTTTTTTCATACAGTTTTGGAGGTTGGGGTGCTAGGAACAGCTTAGCTGGGTGAGTCTGTCTCAAGATCTCTCTTGAAGTCTCTTTGTCGGCAGGGCCCGTAGTCATCTGAAGGCTCGCCTGGGCTGGAGGACTCCTTTCCAAGATGGTGCACTCCCATGGCGGTTCCCCGTGGCCTCGTTTCCGAGGGGACTTCTGTGGAGGCTTCACTTCATGACTTGGACCTCTCCACGGGCTGCTTGTGACACAGCAGTGAGCAAAGAATGCTCAAGAGGGCAAGATACCTATGTGGTTGGCGGCCACAATGTTGTGTTCCCTCAAGGAAACTTACAGAGTTGGACAGCCATCGCCACCGTCCAGCTCAGAACATCCCCGTCACCCCTAAACCTTCACGTGTTCCCATTAGCAGTGAACCCCTGTTCCCTCAGCCCTAGGCAGCCACTCTTCTGCTTTTTGTCTGTGCATGGAATTCTGTAAATGGAATTACAGAATTTATAAGGGGTGACTCCCCAACCGGAATTTATTTATAAAAAAATGCATTTATTGTTCCATGTTCCAACTTCAGTCACCTTCAAAGTCCTCTCCCTTGTACCCATCGAGGCGCTTTTTCCACGGCTCAAAATAGTATTTGAACTTGTCATCGGTGATGCCTTTTAAAGCTTCTGCCATTTTTTGTTTCGCCTCTTCCACATGGGCAAGATGTTTCCCTTTGAGGACTCTTTTCATCCGGGGAAACACACAAACAAACAAAAGTTGCTCGGGACCAGATTAGGTAAATGGGGAGGGTGGGGCACAGGGGCCATGTCGTTTTTGGTCAAAAACTGCTAAACAGTCACCTGCTGGCCACAACTTGGGACGTTTCTTTCGCAACGCGGGCCTACACGACAACGCTTGCGGGTCCTCTGATGCCGATGAGCTCCTAGAACACTGACCTAGTGGGCAGGGGGGACCTGTACGACGAGGGGGTTCACCTTCCAAGGATAATTCTGTTCTTGAGTTGGAGTCTCATTCTGTTGCCCAGACTGGAGTGCAGTGGTGACTCCCGGCCACTGCAGCCTTGACCTGCCGGGCTCCGGCGATCCTTCCGCCTCAGCCTTCCGAGTAGCCGGAACTACAGGCAGGTGCTGCCACGCCCGGCTGATTTTTTGATTTATTGTAGAGATGAGACCTCGCTGTCCAGGCGGGTCTCGAACCCGCGGGCTCAGTCCATCCACTCACCTCAGCCTCCCAAAGGCGCAGGATTACAGGCTGAGCCACCGAGCCTGGTAATTCTGTTTTTTCCTTTGTGTGGATTCTCCTTGTCGCAAAGTGTCTTCTGCCTGGATTCTTTCACTTGGTAAAATGCTTTTGAGGTTCATCTGTGTTGTCGCCCGGTTCAAGATCCCGTTCCTTTTTACTGCGGAGTCGCGTTCTGTTGTATGGATATACCACATTCTGCTCACCTGTTCATCTGCTAGTGGACACTTGGACGGTTTCCAGTGCGGGTCTGTGATCAATGGTGAAGCCGTGAACTGTAGACGTACGTTTTCCTTTCTCTTGGGCAGATTCCTAGGAGTGGACTTGCTGGGTCTTGATGCTTTTTTGTTTCTCTTTTACACAAAACGGCCAGATTGCTTTCCATCTTAAAATTCCCACCAGCAGCACACAAAGGTTCCGGTTCCTCTGCATCCCAAACACTGGGGATCGCCTGTCTTTTTGATTAAAGCCTTTCCGGCAGATGTGTAGAGGCCTCTCATCGTGGCTTTCATTCGCATTTCCCTAATGATTAATTGTGTTGAGTGTTTTCTCGTGTGCCTGTTAGCCATTTGTGTATTGTCTTTAATGAAATATCTATTCAAATCTTTTGCCTATTAGGTTCTTTGTCTTATTACTAAGTTATAAAAGTTCTTTATATAGTCTGGATACAAGCCCGTGATCATATATGTGATTGGCAAATATTTTCTCCCAGTCTGTTTCTTGTCTTTTTATTCTCTTAATAATGCCCTCTGGCTGGGCTCGGTGGCTCAGCCTGTAATCCCAGCACTTTGGGAGGCCAAGGAGAGTGTATTGCCTGGGTCTGCGAGTTCAAGACCAGCCCGGGCAACTTGGCAAGACCTTGTCTCCACAATAAATAAAAAATTATCCGGCGTGATAGCGCGCACCTGTAGTTCTGGCTACTTGGAAGGCTGAAGCAGAAGGACCACCAGAGCCCAGCAGGTCGACGCTGGGGTGGCCGTGAGCATGCCATGGCACTCCAGCCTGGGTGATAGAGTGAGACTCCAACTCAAAAATCCCCCCAAAAACTGGTGCCTTCTAAGGTGTGAAAGTTGTTAATTTTGCTTTCACACATTAGGACTCTTTGTCCAAACCAAGGTTATAAAGATGTGTTCCTATATTTTCTTCTAAAAGATTTATAGTTTTAGTTCTAACTTTTGTATCTGTGTTCCATTTTGAGTTCACTGTTATATATGGTATAAGGTAAATTCTCAATTAATTTTTTTAACATATGACTAGCTCATTATCCTATCACCGGTTGTTAAAAAGATGATTGTTTCTCCAGCAGAAGGTCTTAGGACCTTTGTTGACAATCAGTTGACCATAATTTAATAATTATTTCTGGGCTCTTCATTCTGTTCTGTTGGTCTATTGCCTATCCTTGTGCCAAGGCCATACCATCTTGATTATTGTGGCTTCAGAGGAAGTTTTGAAATCAGGTAGTATAAGTCCTTCAGCTCTGTTCTTCTCTTTCAGAATTATTTGGCTGTTCTACCTCCTTTCCTATTCATAGAAATTTGTCATTTTCTACAGGAAGGCCTGTTGGGATCCGGGTAGGGAAGGTGACGTCCATTATAACCTTAGAAGTATAGGGTCATTACTTATTCCTTTGGTCATAGAACAAGCATGGTATCACATCACCACTGTCTTAGATCGTTTGGTCTCACAGACTGACCTGCGCGATGTGGGAAGGGACTGTACAAGGTGTGAACCAGAAGGTGGGATCATGGGCACCATTGTGGAGCCAGACTACCAACTCCTGGATAGGAGCATTCACCGGAAATTGTGAGGGCCTTGGCCTTGGTAGGGACTGTGCCACGGATCCTCCAGATCAGCCAATCAACGTCCTCAAGTTCGCTCAGCCCTCTGATGATATAAATGTGAAAGTTGGCATCCAGGGGCCAGCTAGGGTGCTTCAGTCCTGGGTGGGATGTGACAGGAAGCTGGGCTCTTGTTGTGAAAAGTTAAGCTTGCCTGGCGGATTTGGATGTTCTCAAGGTGTCTTTGTCCTCCCCCATCAGCCTGGCGACTCATTCTGAAGGCCTGTGATGTGAAGCTTTGGTGTCCGGCAGTGGTGGTGGGACTGCCTGGGTGTCCCGGTTGGTTGGGGTACTGTAAGTAACTTGCGCCTGATTGCCATATAGAGCTGCAAAACAAAATCTCCAACAACTCATTAGACTACAACGATGAGCATTTCTGTTGCAGCTCACGGGACGGAAGTTCGCAGATCTAGCACGGGTCTGTCACATGGCTCTGCTCCTGCTTGCAGGCCAGGGGGGCTGGGCTCCAGGCTGCAGCTCAGGCTCAGGGCTGGTTCCCCTGTGCTCCTACCGGGTCTTGGGCTGAGAGGCAGCAGCCGCCAGGGTCTGCTGTTCCCAGTCTGTGTCACCGAGCACAGGGTCATGAGCAGAACACAGCATGAGACAGGGGCTTCGTCCTGGGGACCCTGCTGCTGTTTCTGTCTGCAAGTCATTAACCAAATTGCACCACATGGCCACACCTAATACCCACGGGGGAGGAAGACACTCACCTTGGGATCTTTCTCGTGGGTGGTTCTGTACGGGCACGTGGCAAAGGGTGTGTGGATGGATAATTTAATAGGGGTGGGCGTGAAGGAGTGTGAATCACATCCAGCCACCACAGGCACCTACATGCATTGCCTTGAAAAAAGTTAGAGTGAGGCTGGGTGCAGTGGCTCACACCTGTAGTCCCAGCACTTTGGGAGGCCGAGGCAGGAAGATCCCTTGAGCCCAGGAGTTTGAGATCAACCTGGGCAACGTAGTGAGACCTCGTCTCTACAAAAAAAAAAAAAAAGATAATTGGCTGGTTATGGTGGTGCATGCCTGTAGTTCAGCAACGAGAGAGGCTGAGGCGGAAGGATTACCTGAGCCCAGGAGGTGGAGGTTGTGGTGAGCCGTCCACTGCACTCCAGCCTGGATGACAGAGTGAGACCCTGACTTGAAAAATAAAAGTTAGAGTAGATGCCAGGCTGTCCCCAGATGGCCGTGCTCAGCACTCACTCACATTGATGGCTTTCTGGGAGGACAGAGGGCCGAGTTCCATCTAGTGGACTCTTGGGGTGCCACCTGTGCCCACGCTGGGTGACAGGTGACAGGGCACAGCCATGCATCACACTCATGAATGTCATGTGCTGTGAGTGGCAGCGTGGGGGAGGGGTGGGGGCCCCTGATATAGGATGGCCCCCACCACAGCCAATGTCACTGGGCAGGTACCGTGGGGCCGGCCCTTGTGGGTAATCAGCTCAGTACCTTCTCATCACAGCCCTACTACTGTCTTTGTTTCACAAGGGAAGAAGTCCCTGACGAACACTTCACTGGGATTGGAACACATGTCTGCCTGATTCCAAACATGCCTGATTGTCCAGGCTTTCTGGACCTCCCTCTGGGCAGGGACTTTATGACAGTGAATTTGAACCCGAATCCATGGAAGGACTTTACAACTTGGGGAGCTGTCTGGCAACAGAACGAATGTCTTCCTCCTGATCAAGGGGAGTGAGCTCCCCATCTTTGGAGGTATTCCAACAGAAGCCAGAGGGTCACCATCCAGGGGTGCTGGGGAGGAGGTGAGAGGAGTCAGAGGCTGGACCTGTTCATACCAGATTCCTTCCGGTGCTGAGCCCTGAGGAGTCTAATGGTCATGTCAGCACACTTGGGAAGTCAATGCCAGGGTCACAATTAGAATCCGATTTTATAAGCATGGGCTGTTACTTCTAGAAATCCCTTAGAAGTCATCGAATCCAAACCCCCTCCCCATTTTACAGAGAGGAGCGGTGACTGGGGGCCGCAGAGACCACACAAGGACACCTCCATTCTTAGTGGCAAAGCTGGACTTGAACTCCAGTCTTCAGGGAGGCCACCCGTCTGCCTCTCCTTCCATGCCCCAGGTTCTCAGGGAGCAGAGAACCTGCTGCCTCACCTGCCTGGGCCAGGAGGGAGTTAACAAGATAACTAGATGACAGCCACACTCGCAGTGGCTTCTTGTTTAGAAATGCAAATGCTTTGCAAGGCCACGCTCAATGCTTCTTATTTTTTACACCCCACAAATTACTCTTTTCTCCCCCCTCCCTCGAAGACTTGTCTGGGATTGTTTGTACTACAAAAACCAGAGGGAATCGAGCCATTTGCTGGAACAATCCTGCCAAGTCCAGCCTCTGGGACGAGGCCTGCTTCAGCAATTAGAGCCCTCGCCCCCTCTCTCCTTCCTTTCGCTGACAGTCATGCCCAGCAGGGACACAGCCTCCTGACCTTTCTGTTTTCTTCCTCCAAGGGCCAGAGATAGGCCAGGAAAGCAGAGCTAGTTCGGGAAGGGCACCATGGGGGTTTGTTCCCATTGCACGGGTGAGAAGACGGCGGTCCCGCCTTCAGTTCCCAGTTCTCTCTCACTCTGGGAGACCAGGGCAGATCTCGAGTTTCCAAAAGCTCGCAAATCCTTGCTTTCATTGTTCTGTTCCCTGTCCCCGCTAGCTTTATTTCTGTGTCGTTGCCAAGTCACTCAATGATCACGTGTCATTCTGTGTGCTCCATGGCAGACCGTTCGTGGTCTGCAACGTCATTTTGGTGACCAGCCTAATCCTTGCTGTGAGGATCATGACCTCTATTTCACAACGAAAGGAAACGGAGCCTCACAGAGGTGAAGGGTCAGGTGGAACCATCTGAAGCGGCCATTTTTGTTGATCGAAAAGTGGTTGTCTATTGGGTATCTCAATGTGATTCAACTTAATGACCCGGGCCATATAACTTACCCTTTGTCTAAAGACGACACACACATCCACCGTCTTTTAGATTGACCCTTACTGGTGACGTGCTTTCAGCTGATTCACTGGCTTCTCTTCTGATGAGGGACGTGACAATGTGTAAGTCAGCCTGCGTTGCCAGCACCGCGTACGTCACAGGAGTCACCCAGGCTCAGTCAGCACATACAGCGGGCTCTTCAGTGTTATCGAGGCATGCGATTTACTTCCACTATCCCCTTACTCAGTCGTATTAGTCATCCACTGCTGTGTAACAAATGACTCCAAAACCGATTGGCTTAAAACAGCAAACATTGATTATCGTATAGTTTCTGAGGGTCAAGAATTTTGGAGCAGTTCAGCTGCGGGGGTTCTGGCTCTGGGTCTTTCAAGAGTTTGCTGCCAAGACATCAGACCGGGCTGCGGTTCATCTGAAGGCTTGACTGAGGCTGAGGGACCAGCTTCTGAGAGGGCTCCCTGCCACGGTGGATGGCAGGAGCCCTTTGCTCCTCCCCACACGCATCTCCTCGCAGGACTGGTGGGGTTTCCTCCCAACACAGCACCTGACTTCCCCCAGAGCAAAGGAGAGAAGGAAAGATGGAACTCGCAATGCCTTTTATAATCTTCCCTCAGAAATCACTCTCTGTCATTGCCGCCACCTTCTGTATATTAGAAACAAGCCACCAAGTTCAGCTTCACTCAGGGGGAGAGGAATTGTCTTCCACGGAAGGAAAAAGTGCCAAAGAGTCTGTGGATCAATTTTTAACGTCACCGTGCTCAACCCTGGCCTAGAGGCTGATGAAACACGCAGATGAGACAAACTTCCTGGTGTTCTTTCTGGAGTTTTGTCCCCAAGCCGACTACCTGCAATGTTCTTCTCTGGGCAACTGTCCCCTCATTGAAAGAAAATTGCTTTTTGTCCTCCCCTAGGAGGGGACGTGACAGAGAACGTGGACAGAAACGTGGCAGGTTGTGGTTTCTCCTCTCCAGGAGCGCCTGGTTGTGACAGTCCCCCTCTTTGGGGTGACGCGTTGTTAGTTGATTCCCTGGGGCATGGCCCAGGCCATGAAGCATTGGCAGGGGAAGTTATGGGGCACCACAGGACAGGCACCCACCAGGGAAAGTAAGGACTGCGCAGTGGGCTGCCGGAATCCATTAGTCAGGACTCTCTGGGCGCGAATCACAGAAAATTCAGCCCAAACTGGCTTAGGCAGGAATAGAAAATTCATAGCTCATATAAGTGAAGAAGATCGGGAGTTGGCCAGGCTTCAGGAGGGGCTGGAGTTGAACATTCAATGACGTGGAAGTGGAGGTGGCAGCTAGTCACCCAAGGCTTGAGCTCCCTCTGTCATGGGCAGAGCTGTTGCTGGAAGCAGCTGTCCAGCCAGGAACTACATTTCCCAGCAGCCCATGCATTTTGGTGTGGTCATGTGACACCTGTCACCAATGGGACAGGATGAAAGTAGCACATACCACTTCCAGACCATGGAGCTTAAGAAGTAGATATGCCTTCTCCATTCCAACTTCCCCCCAGGACGGAGCACAGAGAGCACTCCAAGGTTCAAGGGGAGGGGGCAGCACAAGGGGGAGGGATACTGGGTCCTGAATCACCAGAAAGACCCATGCCAGGTGGTTATGTGAGCAGGAAGTACATTTTGATTAGGCTAAGTGACTGAACTGTGGGGGTTTATTTGCTCCAGCAGCTGGCATTGCTCTCACGAATGCAGATGTCATCAGGACCTCTTCTCTCTCCAGCTGTCAACTTGGCTTTCTTCTCTGTTGGCGTCAGCCTTAGAATCATGGGATGGCAGGATCGCTGCCAGCAACTCTAGAACAAGCAGAGGTCTGGAGGTTCCCAGGTTCAAGGCCAGCTGAAAATATTTTGTACCATCCTCTCAATAATTTGGACAAAGTCCCCGATCTTGTATCTCATTACTTAAAATTGTGAGCTTATCCCAGAATGAATGACTGTGTCCAGGGGGGTGGCAGTGCCAAGGTTGGCCAGCCTAGCACATGATCACTCCTGGGGTGCAGGGCAGGGTCTAGGGCACGTGGGCTGCCGCTAGGGAGGAAACAGGATTCTGGGCACTTGTCCACCACCATGAACTTGGGCAGTGCACAGATGCTCCGTGGGTGTTCAGCGAGGGTGCTGGATGGGCACTGTGGAGGGCGTGCAGGGGCGGATGACCTTGGAGGGTTACCTGGGCCGGCCACATGTGACTTGGTGATGCTCGAATCTCCTTCCCACCGGACCGACGTGGAATCTGCTCATTTGGGTTCGGGGTTGACACTCCCTGCCGAGCGGTTTCTGTCTCCTCCCTCCTTTTGTTCTCCTTCACATCCACGCGGGGCACATTCTGGAAGGACATCAATATCCTGGCCCAAAGCATGCGGTTTTGAACATCACTCGCTTGGTCTCGCCCGCTGCCAGCACTCCGGTTGGTTCCGCCACCACCCCAATCCTTTGATCGGAGGAAACTGATCAGAGCCTGTCTCTCCCCCTCCGAGGCTGCAGGTTTCAAACCTCAAGGCAGTGTTTTCATGTCCTCACCCACGTGGCCAGTCCAGCCTCGCCTAATGGGATGCGGTCCGTGAGGCCCTTCGTATGGCAGATAATGAGGTGGATGGCTCTTTCAAACACCTCCTCCCAGAGGCCCTCCAGACTGCCTCGGTCCACAAGGAGCTCTCTGAACTCCCAGGGGACTTCTGCCTTGACACCTCATTGTAGCTTGTCCTTTAAATGAACCGTTTCCGACTTCTCTGTCTTGTGTAAAGTCCTTCAGGACACGAATATGCTTTCTCTTTCTCTTGTGCTCTCCATGGGTCCTTGGGTAGAACTGAGCACAGAGTCCAGGAAATGAAATAAAATCCACATGACATTTGTTTAGCGTGGACTCATTGTAGACACCCCGCTGGGTGGATTGGCATCTGAGCGCTCATTTGGGTCTCACCCACTGCCCTGCGAATTGGATATTCAGACACGTATTTTTGCACACAAAGAAAATGTCACTTAAGATGGACTGTGTCACATGCCCAAGGTCACACCGAGTCAGAAGCAAGTGCAGGCCTTCTGAACTCTTCAGCATTTATTAAGTATCTTCTGTGTGCCAGGCTCTGGGCTAGACTCCAGGGGGGAGTGCTGAACAGGAAGTGGTGCAGCTCAGTGGCTCAGGGTAGGGTCTCTGGAAAGGGGCTTTTCATGTTCAAATCTTGCCTTGACTACTTAGTAGCTTTGCTCTGTCCGGGAGGCATTTCCTCTCTCCAGCCCCAGGTGCTAGAGTTTGGACCCACTTATAGGATGCCCAGGGCCTGTGTTCAGAGCACTGAACCCATACTGCTTCATTTCCCACGTCCTTACATTGCAATTATTTAGCACTTACTGTATGCCTGAAATGACTTTCAGTGTTAACTCATTTCATGCTCATGCAGCCCTAGGAGGCTAAGTGCTGTTATTACTTCTGTTTTGCAGATGAGGAAGCTGAGGCTCAGAGCGGCTAAGTGACTTGCCCGGGCTTTGGAGCAGGGGTTGGGCTCCAGCTCACTTGGCTCCGAGTCCCCGCTCTTAGTTGGTATGCTTTGCTGTCTGTTCACCTAACAAATAGTGGTTGAACCGGATTGAATTAAATCACCCGAATGGGTTCTGCCAGGCCTGCTTGGGGCAGAGTTTTCACGAGCCCCTGCAGGACTGAGTCAACGACATCCGTCTTTCTCTTGGACTCGGATTCAGGGAGTGAAGTCACACTCCCAGGAGGGAGGCCCCGACAAGACTGCCAGCCCTGGAGGCAGGACAGCGTGACCTTGGTGAACTGCCCAGCCGGGCCCCGGGGCTGGGCTGCCCAGCAGGATCCAGGGCTCTGAAGCAGGACTCTCAGCTCCGACCTGGGTCTGTGTTGCCGGGAGCTGCCTCCCCTCTGTGGGGCCGGGCATCTCCTTGCCCAGCGCCCTCGCACTCCCGTACCCTCTATCCTCCCAGAATCCACAAGGAAAATGCTCCCTTCAGAGCCAGCCAGGGCTCACGCTCTGGCGCCCGCTCCAAGGCTCTCTGCTTGACAACAGAGCGGTTTTCAAAGGAGCCTTGTTTGATCCTGTGGGCCTCTCTGCCCTCTCCTTGACTGAAAGCCGACAGTGGCGATCAGACGCAGCCTCTGACAAATCTCAGGATTACTGAGCAGTCCCCTTTCTTGGCGGGGGCTGGCAGCTGAGGCAGGAGGGAGCAGAATCCGCTGGCTGGTGGTGGCAGGGCTTGGGGACAGATCCAAATGCTCCTCTTTCCCTGGGGCCCTTTTCCTTTGTGGTTCTGCCTGTCTGAGATTGGAGATGCCCTGTGGGATGACTCTGTGTTCCTGAAGGTGCTGGCGTCTGGGCGGGCTAAGGAGGATCCAGGGCAGAACCTCCCAGCCTGACGCCCCCATGACCACGCCTCGCTCTCTCTTTTCAGTCTCCTATGAAGTATTTCTGCACACAGAGCCCTGTTTACGAACCCCGGGGCGTTTATCTCCCATTTCCAAGTGCTGCTTTGCACATGCATGCTCGGGTGTGCTCACAACTGGCCTCCGCCCCAACAAAGACACGCTTCGGGCAGCGAGACGCTGTGTCTAAAGTACTTCCGCCTCCCTTACCTGATGTGAAGGGGCAGGCTGGTATGAGTGTCCCGTCTTGCTGATGAGAAGACTGAGGGTCAGAGAGGTGAGCTGTGACCTGCCTTTGGTCACACAGTTGGGAAGCGGTGGTGACAAGACTCCCCAAGACTTGCCAGAGTCCATCCAACCTCTCTGCTCCCCCTTTCCCCAAAACCACAGGGCCAGGGCAGGAGAGAACCGCATCATCATTGTCTGCTGGGCAAGCCCCCTTAGCGAGAGGCCGTACATTCCCTGTGTCTTCATCCTCGGGCATCCCAGGGTGTCAGGAAATACTTGTTTGACTGCACAGAGAGAAACCATGTGGCCCCAACTATGGGAAGGGAAGACGGCTTGGAGGGGGCAGTGGAAGAGTCATTCTTGGACTCCGTGTTTGTTTCCTGGGGGTCCATTACAAAGCGCCATAAATTAGGTGGCTTAAAAATGACAGAAATATATACTCTCACACTGCTCAAGGCTGGAAGCTGGAACCAAGGTGTCAGCAGGGCCCGCTCCCTCTGAAGGCTAGAGGGGAGAACCCTTCCTGGACTCTCCCAGCTTCTGGTGGCTTCCAGCAATCCACAGCCTTCCTTGGCTTGTGGCTGTACCACGCCAATCTCTGCCTCAGTGGTCACGTGTCCTACTCCCTCTGTGTCTCTCTGTGCCTCTGCAAGTCTTCCTCTCCATTTAAGAACACCAGGCCTTGGAGTTAGAGGCCACCTTGATCTAGTCTGACCTCGACTTCACTAATGACATTGGCGAAGACCCTACTTCCCAGAATGCCACATCCTGAGGCTCCATGTGGACGTCGATTCTGGGGGCCCCGTGGAACCTGGGCAGATTCTAATCTATCATTTGTCCGCTGTGTCCTTGGGAAAGCCTTGCTGGAGCTGGAGTTTCTCCTCTTGCCAAGCGGAGGCCAGGAGGGCTGCTCGTGTGGGGACTGTGAAACGCAGCACTGTGATGGCACCGTGGCACCCAGCGCTGCAGACACCAAACGTGGCCGGCATGGTCGGCCTTGTTCCTCTCATTTCTATGATTGAATGAGAGGTGAGGCGAGTGTAGAAGAATGCCAGTGTTTGTCTTTAGAGTGGGATATATTTAGAAGGTAATGAATTCCAGCGGGGCACAACAACATCCATTCATTTATTTATGTATTTGTAATTATGGGGAGGACAGCAAACAACTTGTTCCGTGCCCAAGTTTAGAACCAGTTGAGAAACAGATGCCCGAGTCAGACAGAGGGCGGTCAGACGTCATGCTGATGGCTGATGAGGCTGTCTGGAGCATGTGGCTTGGTCCTCGGCGGACCTCCTGCTGTCCCAGCAGTGGGCCATGCCAGTCCGACCCCTTCACCGGGGCCAGAGAGCACCCTCTGCAGGCAGAGCAGGAGAGCTCTGTGCACACTCAATGCTCCCTCCCAGACTCCAATCCCAGGGCAGAAGGAGGCGTGAAATGGGGTGGGGGGTGGCAGCAAAAGTGGGGTGGGGGAGTTAGCAGATCTGAAATCCACCTTCTAGCTGGGAGTGGCTTAGCCTCTGGAGCCTCAGTTTTCTCATCTGTAAAATGGAGATTATGAGAGTCTCTAGTTGGTAGACCTGTGTGTGTGTGTGTGTGTGTGTGTATGTGTGTGTGTGTATGTGTGTGCATTAAATGATTTAACACCTGCAAGGTTCTTGGAATGTGCCTGGCACATGAGGAGAGCCACACCGACATGGGCCTCTGTGTTTATTATTGTTCCATCATGGCTGTGCAGTGCATGAGGTCAGTGGGAAGGCACAGGGATCTGGACACTGTCACCTCGATGCTTCTCTCATACAATCTGATACTGGGAGGAAGTGAGAGGCCCCCTGCTCCCAAGGTGCTTGAGAAAATGGCATGAAGGTGTGTGATAGACTGCAGAGTGCTGTCTGAATGGAGGGATGCTGGTGTCATTGTGAGGTGCGAGAGTTGTCTCCAGAGCCACCTTCTGTCTTGTGGGCTGGCAGAATACTGAGTAAAGGCCCTCTCCAGGCATTGTGACTGGGCGGAGGGTAGGGGTCAAGGGTGGGCAGGACACTTGCCAAGGCCTCGGCAGCTCGTCAATATGGAGGGAACGAAGGCAGGGAAGGTTAGGACGCTGGACAGGATGACATCATCCGGAACCTCCTGTTCTCTTTCTGGCCTAGAGGGTGGGGGAGGGAGGTTGAGAGAGGAGGGACTGTTGGCTGGCTGGCTGGGAGGTTTTCTTTTCCTGTTGAAGATCCATTAAGTTGCCCGAGGAGCTGGCTGCTGTGGGAATCAATCCATCCGGAGGTGGGTGCCACGGGGCCCAGCGGTGCAGAAACAGATGTGGGCCCTTCGTCAGTGGTTCTGCAGGTTTGGGGTGTCCCTGAACCCAGGCATGTTTATGTCCTAGGCTGTGTTGCCCAGAGTCCACAGACACTAGCGGCTGACCTCTCAAGACATTCCAAAGTCAAACAGAACTAATATCGTAAGGAACTTTGGATTGACCGGGCTCCAGGCTCTTTCCCTGGTCTGGATAATGGAGAAACAGCTTGAATTTGAATCACTGGGCGAGTTACTGAACCTCTAGGAGCCTCAGTGTCTTCATCTATTCAGTGGGGTTAATGAGAGAGGATCCTCCTCTTCATTGGGATGGTTATGAGGGTTAAGGAGATAATCATGCCAGTCACTTTGCACTGAGCTCTCAGGGAGTGCTCCCTGCGTGTCAGTGGTGACAACAGTCATGCAGTGAGGGTGGTGGTGGAGATGGCCAAGGTGGGGGTGGGAATGATGGAGTGCTGATGACAGGGTGGTGCCTGTGGTGGTAGTGATGAGGGTGGTGGTTGTGAAGGAGGTGGCCGTGGTGACAATGGTGATGATGGTGACAGGGACGATGGAAGTATTGGTGATGGAGGTGATGGAGGTGGTGATGGTGGAGGTGATGTTGATGGCTGTGTTGGAGGTGGTGGAGGTGGTGTGATGGAGATGGTGGTGATGGTGATGGGTGTCAAGCCTGGGGCTGGGTGCGGGGGATGTGGATACTAAAGACATGAAGGAACTATAAACACATAATCAGTAATTAGCATACTTTGTGACAAGGGTGACCAGCGAGGAACGTTGGACTGAACTGGCCAACTCTTCAAGAATATGGGCTTTGGACAAGTCATCACATGCCATGTTTTTAAGGAAGGGAAGGGTATTGCATGGTGTGGAAGCATGAAATGACAAGGGGTCCACTCTTGCTGGGGCATGAGCCTGCGCTGGCATGGGGATGGCCAAGCCAAGGAGTTTGGCCTTTTCCTCACAATGATGGGGAGGCACTGACAGCACAGCCCAAGCAGATCAGCGGGACTTGAGATCCTAAGACACCTGCTGTCATCAGCTCTTTGTGTGGTGGGGTGGGTAGAATGTAGGCTGGATGGACCAGACCCTTCTGAAGGATGGGTATTGTCTGGTGGTAGTTCTTTGTGCGCTGGAGGTGTCAGTGAGCTTAGGGACTGAGGCAGAATCCAGAACTGGGGAACCCAAGATGGCGGCTCAATCACCATGTGGGTTCTTTCATGTTTGTTCAATTCCTTGACCCTGATGCTCAACTACAGAAAAGATCCAATACACTTCTCAGGCTGTCTTAACCCTGGGCACAGGCTGTCCCTAGCCAGGGCCCTGGCTATACTGTGAGCCTCGATTACTATCCATCTACCAATCCATCATCCATCCATCCATTCATCCGTTATCCATCCACCCATCATCCATCCATTCACCCACCCACCCACCATCTTTCCATCCATCCATCCATCCATCCACCCTTCCAACCACTCACCCACCCACCCGTCCATCCATCCATCCTCCCATCCATCCATCCATCCATCCATCCATCCATCCATCCATCCATCCATCCTCCCATCCATCCATTCATCCATCCATCCATCCATCCATCCATCCTCCCATCCATCCATCCATCCATCCATCCATCCATCCATCCATCCATCCACTCATTCAGTGTCTATTTACTGAGCATGAGGCATTGTTCTATGCAGTGGGGATTACAGTGGGGACCCACACATACAAGCTCTTGGCTCTCACAGAGCTTCCATTCGAGTGGACATTGTCCCTAACCCTGGTACTGGGTGACCCTGGACCCTGGTCATAGACTAGGCCTTCAGCCCGATCCTCAGTGGAAGTCTGTCAGATGCAGGTCACTCATCGTCCCGCCCTCACCAAGCTTCCCACCACCGCCTGCTGGTAGCGGGCAGATGGAGGGTGATATGCAGAGGCCCTGCAGGGAGCCTGAGGGTCTGGATATCTCCACAGAAGCCACCTCACTGCTGACTGCCCTCCAGGTGTGCTCAAGCAGCCTCCGGGAACAGTTGAATACAGTCGCCTCTTGGTGACACCTTTGCTCCCTGATTACCCCAAAGTGCTGAGGGGGTGGCCTCGGTGTGTGTATACCTGTGTGTTGGTCTTCGTGGAGGCGGGGAAGGGAACCTTCCTGGAGGCAGCAGCTCCTGAGCCAAGTTTTCCAAACTTGGTGCCAGGGAGAGGGGACCCAGGCTCCTCCGGGAGGAGGTGGGCGGCAGCTGATCCCTAGTAAGGGGCAGGCAGGATAGACGTTGTAGGCGGCGATGAGTCCTTTACAATTGCATGGACTCTGTCGCTGGCCTTCAGGGTGAAGCCCAGTTACCCTTGAGGCGTCTCATGCAGCAACCCCTGTCCACCTTCCTCAGGTGTCAGCTCTCACCTCTTCTCCGTCACGCTCAAGGGTCCAGCCCCACTGAGCCAGCAAAACACCCTGCCCTCTCACTTCGGGGCCTTTGCACGGGCTGTTTTCTGTGCCTTCACTGACTGCTTGGTCTGCACTACCCTTCTGCCCCCGCTTAGCTGTCACTTGTTCTGGGAAGTCTCTCCATCTGGGTCGCGTGTGTGCCTCGTCCCTGAGTCCCTCAGCCACCTGTGCTTCCTGTACTTGGACGTGTCACACTGACTGCAAATACGTCTGTCTCCTCTCTAGACTGTCCCCTCCTGGAGGATAGTCCAGAGCTTCCATTAGAGTGGACATTGTCCCTAACCCTGGTACTGGGTGACCCTGGACCCTGGTCATAGACTAGGCCTTCAGCCTGATCCTCAGTGGACCATGTGCATGGCACAGGACACAGAATATTCTAGGAGCTTGGCTATTTTGTGGTGGACGAGTGGATGGGTAGATGAATGGATGGATAGGTGGGTAGGCGGGTGGGTGAATGGGTAGGTGGGTGGATTGGATGTGTGGATGGATGGATGGATATGCAAGCAGGGGCCAGGCCCAGAGCAGACAGGCTGCTTCCACCTATTCTTCCTCCTTGCGAGGAGCCAGCCTTTCGCCTCTGGCCGGTTCCTGCAGGCCCAGGCAGCAAACTCTGTGGAAATACACAGCGTTCTCTAAATGCTAAACAGCAGCAGTAACATCCCAGATGGGCGCTATGAACAATGTGCGCTTATTGGCCATCCCCGCCTTCCATCCTCCCCGCCTGGACATGGTTCTGGAAGGCCTGTCGGGCCGGTTAGTGCTCACACTTTGTCAGGACTGTGGCTCTGCCAGGCGGGCTGAGATGTGCACACCCAGGGGGCCTGCGTGTCTGCCGTGTCGGGAGGGGCCTGGAGGCGGGCTAGGAGAGGCGGCTGCTGCAGTGAGGTGCTAGGTCGCTGGTGTCCCATCCTAGGGGCGCTGCCGACCGGCCCTCTTGCCACCAGCAGATGATTGACATCCTCATAGCCCCTTGGGGTTCTGTTTGTAAAGCATTTCCTTACTGTCACAGAAAAGCCACCATACACCAGGCGTTTCCTGCGTTTCTGCTTTTCAGGACAAGCCTGCAAGTTCTCCATTGTATCCACCCAGCGACTGGGCCTCAGACAGGGGGACAGACCCCTGCCAGGAGCGTTAAAAATAGGATCAGCCCGAGGCTTCCTGACCGCAGACTCATGCCCTGACACGCGGGTCTGGGCTAGATCAGAGGCTTGCAAAATGTGTGTAGCAGAGGGAAGCTTTGTTCAAACACCGGGCACTCTTTATAGAAAACAGATAAAAGTGGAATAGACCTGACTGAAGCGGGAGTCACGGTGGGTGGGCAGGGGGCTGGGGACCCGCCCTGCTTCCTCCCACCCTGCAGCTGACAGGGCTGACGGGGGACCTCTGGGGTCCGGGCAAGCCTCACCCTGGAGGACATGGTGGCAGCCACTTGCGACCACTCGGAGGGTTGCGGTGACCTGGCCGTTCCCAGTCCACCTCCCCAGCTGGCGGGGACCCAGGCCCGCAGGTTTCCCAAGCAGTCCCCGAGAGTTCCTGCCAGCCTCTCCATAGGTGACCCGGGCTTGGAGTCACAGCCCTTTGACCCTCTGATGTTGGAAATAGGGGACTTGGGGAGGATCTTGATTCTCCAGCTGCCCCTGGGGCTTGTCACCTGTGTGTGGCTCATCGTGGACTGACATGTGCTCAGTGGAGGCAGAACAGGGACAGGCTGTGATGAGAGTGTGTCTGCCATGACCTTGGAGGCACCAGCGACCACCAATCCCCGGGGTCTTCGGGACCCAACCAAGGGTTTCCTCTGGCTGTCACCGGAGTCCATGTCAGTAAGTTCTGGAGATGAGAGACAAATTCCAGAAAAGAGCCCTGGGTGGCAACACCCTCGAGTCCCCTCCTGCTCTGGGAGTCTTTCTGTCCTCTCAATAAATCCTGCTTTAAAAAAAAAAAGAGCCCTGGACTCAGGGAGCTAGGTGTGGGCTCTGAGAGAGAGGAGGGGCTGGGTGAGGGGGTGGGGACAACCAAGAGGGCTCCTTGGGTCGACTGTACCCAGACAGGTCATTTTTGAAGGGCGATTCAAGTCCCCCCTAAAGAGGGACTAACAGTCTTCTTTTGGGGCCGAGTTTGTGGTGGCCACCCCCAGCCCCCTTTCTTGACAAATACCAGAGCTCCGAGTTCCCATTCCCTGCTCTGATCCCTCTATCCACTGCCTTTCCTGCCCAGTGGTCTTGAGCTTATCAAAACACCACCCCCCACCGCAGGCCCAGGTCTGACCCTCATCCAGCCCAGATCCTGGGAGTCCTGGATTCTAATCCCAGCAATGCCTCAGTTTCCTCGCCTACACATTGAGGGTGTTGGGAGGGATGACCCCCGGGGGTCCTTCCAGGGGGCTGGGCAACTCAAAACCAAAACCTGTGCCCACCTGTGCCCGCCTGCTCCGGCAGGCCCCGGCTCAGAAAGAGACGCCAAGGAACCGCCTGGATTTCAGCCTGCCTCTGCCATCCGTCACTCCGGGTAGACTCTGAAAAGTCCATTTGGTTTATTAACACAAACGCTCTTGGCATCAACCCGGGAGTGGCAAATTGGATGGGAGTTCACGGAAGTCAGGGGATGTGTTTATTATCTTCGGCTCCATCGCCTGTCGCGCCTCCTGGCAGCCGGGGGACCTGCCAGGGCTGGTGGTGGGTGGGGAGGGGGGTGAGTGAAATCACCTCCAGAAAGCCCCACGTGCCTGGCTGCGGGCTGCTCTCTGCTGTCAGGATGGGGCTCTGCCACTCTGCCCTCTGGTCCTCGTTCTACCAGTGCATACATGGCCTTGGCCAAGGTCCTTCCCGAGTCTGGGCCTCAGTGGGTGGGGCCTGGGGAGCTGCAGGAACAGCCTGGACATGGGTGCCAGGCCTTTCTCTGCTGGAGGCCAAGCCACCACGAGCAGATTTTCCCCCTCCCCCACCATTGCTGAGCCTCGCTCTCCTCAACTAAAAGAGGGACAGGGACTCATCTCTATTCGTTAACCACTTGTCCTGAGCACCTCCTCTGTACTAAGTACCACCCTGAGGTAAGAACCTAGACACAGGTAAGAACCTAGATGTGGGTAGGAAGCTGTATGTAGGCAAGATGCTCTATGCAGGTGAGAACCTAGATGACATCAATAAGAACCTACACGTCACCGGGGTTGGGACCAGTGACCTCCAAGGGTCCCTCCAAGGGGCTGGGTGGCTCGCAGCCAGTTTATGCTCACTAGAGATTCAAAGATAATAATACTAGCCGGGCTCGGTGGCTCAGCCTATAATCCCAGCACTTTGGAAGGCTGAGGCGAGAGGATTGCCTGAGCCCGCGGGTTCGAGACCCGCCCGAGCAACTTGGCGAGTCCTCATCTCTACAATAAAATCAAAAAAAATTTGCCGGGTGTGGTAGCGCGCCTGTAGTTCCAGCTACTCGGAAGGCTGAGGCGGAAGGATTGCCAGAGCCCAGCAGGTCAAGGCTGCAGTGGCCGGGAATGTGCCACTGTGCTCCAGCCTGGGCGACTGAGTGAGACTCCAACTCAAAAAAAAAAAAAGATAATAATACTAGTGATAATAATAAAAAATACTCATAGTAAAGCTTGTGCTCCCACTTTGCATACTCTATTTGTATGTTTAGTGACCCAAGCCCATGAAACAGGCACTGTCCATGGCCCCATTTTATAGATGAGGACCCCAGGGCACACTGAGGTGGTGAGTTGTAGTGAGAAGGACAACACTAGTGACATGCCGTCTCCACTGTCACCGTCTTGGGGTCGTGAGGTGAGGAGAGGGCAGCTCCATCTGACAAGATCAGGAGAAGCTGAGGAAGGAGGTGGTCACTGAATTTTGGTCTTGGGCTGAAGGGGCCAGGGAGAGGGCATGGGGTACGGACAGGGGACTGCATGCACCATGTCCGGAGGGCTGGCTCGGCTCAGCGTGTCCAGAGCCAGCAAGTGGTTTGATAGGAGATTTCATTTATTTATTTATTTAAAAATTTTTTTTGAGTTGGAGGCCTCATACTGTTGCCCAGGCTGGAGTACAATGGTATGCTCATGGCCACCATAGCCTCTACCTGCTGGGCTCCGGCGATCCTTCCACCTCGGCCTTCCAAGTAGCTGGAACTACAGGTGCATGCCACCGCACCTGGTTAATTTATTTACTTATTTATTGTCGAGGCAAGGTCTTGCTATGTTGTCTAGGCTGGTCTCAAATCCCTGGACTCAGGCAATCCTCTCGCCTTTGCCTCCCAAAGTGCTGGAATGACAGGCGTGAGCCACTGTGCCCAGTTGATATGAAGTTTTAAATGTTTAATGTTGCTTTGAGCCACTGAGATTAAGGATAACAGGTTGCCTTCCAAGCTCGGGCTCCCTGCCCTTGTGGGTGGCGTGTGGGTATTCCATGGCGGGAGGCGGGGGCGGAGGACGGCTCCCAGCAGGAAGCAGCAAGCGGTTAGGCCTGACGTGAGAAACTGTCCGCTCACACCACGGGAGGCTGACTGAGGCCTAGCTGAATCGTTACCACAGCAGGGCCGGAGTGCGGGGTGCCCAGGGCATTTTAGGAGCACACCAACTTCAGAGAATTTCTAAAAAGATGCAAGGGGACAGTCCCTGCTGGTGCGGAGCACTGTGGCTGGAGTCAGAGCTTGGCGCTCTGTCTTCTCTCTGACTCCCAAGATTGTGGGACAGAGAAGGGCACTGAGGATGGGGCTGCTGAGCGTCTTGGGAGGGCACGGGACAGAGGGCACTGCTCCTGGGAAGGCCTGGGCCTGCAGCACCCCCTGGGCAGGCAGGGGCTGGACAGACTCCCTCCTGGGAAGCCCAGGCTCCCCTCCCGGGAAGCCCAGGGTCCCCTCAGCTGGGAGCCATCTGTAGGCAGGGCTGCTTTCCTCGGTCCATCAATCTCTGGGGGGCAGTGTGGCCAGGTCCTGCCTGCTGGGTACCGGGTGAGGCAGGATTTGCCTTCGCTGTGTCCCAAGAGGCAATTCCACCCCAGAGAGCCAGGCCTTGGGAGAGAGGCAAGGGTTCGGGGCCATGCAGGGGTATCATGGTCTTGGAATCAGGCTAGCTGTCACCATTTTCCAGACAAGGAAACTGAGGCTCTATTGGAGTGTTCTTAAAGTGACATGTTCAAGGTCCCGCAGAGGCTGGCATACTGGAGGTCCCGGACCCTGGAGCTGGTCTGTTCCCGCACCAGGAACTCCCGCAACCAGTGGCTCATCCCAGGTGGAGGTGTCCCCGCCCTCCCTCTCCTGCCCTCTGTCCTCCTCGCCTCCGCCCTCCTGTCCTGTCTGCTCCCCTCCCCTCCTCACACATCTGTGTCTCTGCATTCCAGCCCGCCATTCCCCAGGCACCTGGGCCAGAGGAGAGAGGGCCTCCTGCGGAGATCTCAGTGCTGCTTGCTTTTGTCTGCAGGGACCTGCTTGCTTTTGTCTGCAGGGACCGGAGAGCGGGAATGTGGGTCAGGGAGACGAACTGTGCACGGTGGTAAGTGGGCGAACCTGGGTGGGGCTCCAAGAGCCAGGTACCCAGGGGGCGGGCGATGGGTGGTGGGCAAAGGAGGGGACTGCTGTGTAAAGCTTTCTGACCACGTCCCCATCTTCCAGGGGTGGTCCATCCGGCATCCTCCCACAGTTCCAGCCAGGTTTAGCCCCCAAGCAGACCCCCACCCTGGAATCCACACACACACACACACACACACACACACACACACACACACACACACACACCCTGAGCCCCCGAGCAGACCCCCACCCTGGAATCCACACACACACACACCCTGAGCCAGGAGCGAGCCGGCTCACCGGCTTCCTCCCTGAATGCTCACAACCCCCTTTCCAGGTGAGGGGAGGAGCTCCTTTGGCATGGGAAACTGAGACTCGGGGCAGCGTCCTGCCTAAGCCCACACCGCTGGAACCAAGAAGACATCCCTGCCCGTTTCTCCACCCCCTTCCGTTGTGGAGACTCTCCTGCCTCAGTTTCTCCATCTTTCCTCTGATCTCTGCTTTCTGCTCTGAACTCTGCAGGGCTAATCAGGCCAGCTCCGGGGACAGCTGGGACAAGAGGTGTTGTCAACAGAGCTTACTGTGGCAGTTCACATCAGCCACCCTTGGTCTCCAGCTGGGCAGGTCACTGCCAGCAGCTCAGCCTCCTGCCAGTTTGCTTGTCTGGGACATCTTCCAAAGGACAGGACGACGTCCCCTGTGTCTTCTCCCATAGTGGAAATCTTTTTCCTTGTTAGGCTTTTTTTTTTTTTTTTAAGTCGGGGTCTCTTTCTGACATCCATGCTGGAGTGCAGTGGCATAATCATGGGTCACTGCAGCCTCGACCTCCTGGCCTCAGGTGACCCTCTCCCCTCAGCCTCTCCAGTAGCTGGGACTGCAGGTACGTGCCACCACGCCTGGCTGATTTTTCATAGAGATGAGGTCTCATTATGTTGCCCAGGCTGATCTCGAATTCCTGGGCTCAAGCAGTCTTCCTGCCCTTGCCTCCCAAAGTGTTGGGATTACTGGTGTGAGCCACCACACCTGGCGCTCATTAGACTTTTTCAGCCTTTTTCTCCCCAGGGATGCTGGTGGTGTTGATTGTCACATAGGGCAGGGTCTGCAAATCTGGGCCTCAGTTTCCACAGGTGGAAAATGGAACTACACTGCCTAACAGGCGGCCCCAAGGACCTCAGGTCCTGATCCCTGGAACCTGGAAATGCTACCTTATTTGGGAAAAGGGTCTCAGTAGATGTAAGGACCTCAGGATGGGGAGATTCTCTTGGACTCTCTGGGTGGGCCCTGGATGCCAACACAAGTGTCCTTGTAAGGGAGACGCCGGGAGAGGGGGTTTCACACACACACGGGGGAGGCCAGGTGACTGTGGAGGAGATTGGAGCGATGCCTCCGTGAGCCGAGATACGCCGGCAGCTTCCAGAAGCCGGTGGAGGCGAAAAGTGGAGTCTCCCTGGAGCCTCCGGAGGGAGCGTGGCTGACACCTGGAGTCTGGCCTAGGGTCACGGACCTCAGACTTCTGGCCTCCAGAGCTGGGAGAGAAGGGGTTCGTGTTATTTTCGGGTCTGGGGTGGTCTGTTACGGCAGCCTCAGGAAGCAAACAGGAAACTGGCTTCTGTTTGTGGAAGGCAGAGGAGGACGTGACTGGAGGTTCCTGAGAGAGAAGGAGGGTAAACTGAGGCACAGTTGCTCGGGAGAAGGGAGCAGGGTCTCGACAGCCCTGAGAGTGAGAGGTTGGAGTTTAAAGGGGCTTTCGTGGCACAGAGAGGGCGCAAGCGGGAGCGATGAACACACTTGTCAACGGTGAGTCTGCTGCCTCCGTGCTCCCTC
>NW_007067385.1:18741-21823 GCF_000164805.1 Carlito syrichta | reverse complement strand
CCCCTCCCCTCTCCGAGTAATGACAGGTGACACAGGACAGGGCTGCGCAGACACGGTGCCTCCCGGGAGATGTCAAAGTCCGATGCCCAGGCTGCACCCAAGACCCCTTAAACCGGAGTCTCTGGCGGGACCCAGGCGTGAGTGCACCCACCTTCCAGAGCGCTGCCGGCAACCCAAGCACGCAGCCCGCAACCCATGCTGAGAGCCCTGGGCTGGGGCTCCAGGTCAGCACACCTGGCTCAGGCCGCTGTGTTCGGCCCTGCTGTGGGGTGGGTGCTGAATGCTCGCCCGCTGTCATATGCCTCTCCCTCCTGTGTGGCAGCCCCCTGGCTCCCTCCCCTTTGTCCATGTGGGGTGGGTGGGGCTCGTTCCCCTCCCCTGCTCCCAGGAGCCCGCATGCGACCCAGGCCTGAACCACATGCTTCATCCTCTGGCCACAAAGACTGACTCTGGGGTGCACACAGCTCATCGGCATTCACCCAGGACTGTGATTGCGGTTATTAGCAGTTAAGGTGTGTGCTTTCTGCTGGGCTGCCCAGTCAGGGATGTTGAGTTTGGAACTGCTGGAGACCGCTGGGAGGAGAAAACCTGGCGTGAGAGAAAGCCCGGCACTGACCAGGGCAGAGCTGGGAGCCAGAGAGAGCCCAGAACAGTTGACTCACGTGAGCCCCTGGATCCAGCCAAGCCTGAAGGTATACTCCTGGGCATCTCGGGCATATGAGCCAGTGATTTCTGTTTTTTTGTTTAACTTAGTTTGAGTTGCATCTGTCCTTTTGCATAAGGGAGTCCTGACTAAAATGCCATGTGAACTTGGACAAGTCTCCCTCGGGTCTCTGCTGTCTATGTATGAAGTGGCTAAGTCAGTTAGTCATTCTTCAGAGTCCCTTCCAGCTCTACCATGCTGTGCCTTGCCTCTCTGCCTGGTTCCGGGACAGGGTGCTTTCTCTGTTGCCTTGGGCATTGCTCCAGGGGTCCTTGTGAGTCCTGGTGTCCTATGGAGGCCATGAGCAGGTTCAGTGTGGGGCTCTGTAAGCTGGAGGCGTGACTGGGAGGTGGAGAGGGACACACTTCACTTGGTGGCAGAAGCAACGAAGCAAAGCCGTTCTGTTCTCACTGAAGGCCCAGGTTCCAGATGGCCCGGAGATGCCCTGATGCTCCCTGAGAAGACCTGCATGGCAGCTGCCTGGAGCCTCTACCCAGACACTGATTCCCTCGGCAGCCACCGCTGGTGAGGGATACTTCCCCGAGTGGAGAGTCTTTGGGGGTGTCCATCTTGCCAAAAGCAGACCAGTGGAATACTCAAGGCACCCAAGTTGTCTGTCCTCCTGACCAGGTTCTGATGGTGAAGGTGGACAGACAGACAGACAGAGGAACTCTGGCGTCTGTGGCAGACGTTGTTCTGATTCCAGCATGCCATTCCTACCTGTGTGGCCTCAACCTTCCCAGCCATCTGTCTGTCCTCCTAGGCCTGCTTCCGTGTCAGTCACCGTGGCAGGGGTGGGGGGATAAAAAGGGCTGACTGGCCAGACCTGGGTCATGTGCCCACTCTTACAGTGGGGCTGTGACCTCACCACCCACCCTGCAGCCACGTGGACCCACTTGAAGGGCCAGCAGGGTGCTGTTTCCCAGCGGAGTGTGTGTGGTTGGCGGGACAGTCCGTGCTCCCCTTCCACTTCTGCAGGAGGCTGCATGCATGCATGCACATATGAATGCCGGTGTGTGAATACCTGACTCACGCTGGAGCTCTGGAAGTGCCCCCAGCTCCAGCCAGCAGACAGCCCGCTGGGGAGAGGCTCTCAGAGACCCCTTATGCCCCTGGCTAGTCCCACAAGATGGGAGAGGCTGGGAGCTGGCCCCGTGGGCTTGTGCTTTTAGGCCCCCCATCTGCTTTCAAGCCCGTGGCTGCCACCTCCCTCTCAGCTTCCCCATGACTGTCACCTTCCAGGTGGGGCCCGGAAGCTCTCACCGCCCCTCCCAAGCAAGGAGGAAAATGCCAACACACCCCCCATGGGGGTACCCAGCGCGCCTTCTCCGTGAAACTGGGGGCTCCTGATGTTATGGCTTCCAGGTCTCCCCCAAGTCCTGCCTCCCCATTTGGAGCAAGTTGTCATTTGAGGGGAGGAGGAGCCATTTGCGGGAGGAGCCATTTGGGGCAAGTTGCTGGCCTTCTGAGGAACATCGCCTTCCCCTTCCCAGAGAATGAGAAGAGCGTTTCCTTCTGCAGGACGATGTCGGGAGGGTGGGCGAGTGGGCAGAGCCCTCGGCCTGTGTCCAGAGAGCCTGTGGTATGTACTGAAATCACGTATGCGTTTCTGTCTTGGGGCTGGACCAGCCAGGATCATCGAGGTACGGTTCTCCCTCAAACCTCAGAGGAAGGTTTTCCAGAGCATCCCAGAAGGAACCAGAAATTCACTTAATAGACAGAAATGGATGCAGCCCCAAGGCGAAGCTGGTCCCAGAGGCAATGCCAACAAAGGTCCCTTCCCACTTGGGTGGATCCGCCCCAAGGCTGCACTAGGGGAGCTGTGCTAGGACCCAGAGTCCTCAGACAGCCTCGAGGTACTTCCCACCCCATTACCCTCACTCCAAACTCAGGCATTATTGGTGGAGGCTCAGAGCCGCCTGTCTAGGCTGTGGCCTGCATGGAAACCCATTTGCGAGGTGATCTTTTAATTTCACGATCTGGACAGGCCCAGCCGCCGGCCGCTTCTCTCCTAGTGGGAGCGAGGCCGAGATCCCAGCAGGACAAAGCCCGGCTCCCGAGAATGGTGCTTTCTAGGCCTGCTTCTTTGCTGGCAAGGGCCCGGCTGTCCTGGATGCTTGCTGGCTGCCTGGTTGGAATATTCTCCCCTATTGTATAGATGGATAAACCGAGGCCTAGTCAAGTTGAATGACAAAAGCCTGGCCCAGCCATGTGGATGTCAGGGTGGTGCTGGGTCAGACCCTGAGCTTCCCGGCTTCGGATGTGCCCAGAGGTCAGCTGGCAGCCAGAAACTGTGGCTGAGATGGCTTTTTCAAACAGATCGTTGACATGTTTGAAAACTGTGGCGGGCCGGGCATGGTGGCTCAAGCCCATAATCCC
>NW_007067385.1:3779-18576 GCF_000164805.1 Carlito syrichta | reverse complement strand
TGTGCCACTGCACTCCAGCCTGGGTGACAGAGTGAGACTCTGACTCAAAAAAGAAAAAAAGAAAAAAAAAAAAAGGTCTCAGCAACAAAGAGAGCACACAGTCCTATGTGTTTCCAGTTGGAAAGATAAAGTGGTAAGACAATCACTGACAGCGTGACCTTGAGTGGGGCACTCTTTCTAGGCCTGTTTCCCCATCTACGAAGTGTTGGTCCAGATGAAGGAACAGACAGATTTCATCTCAAGAGTCACCTGGATCAGCTGGTAGTGACTCCACGGAGTGCTGTAGGGAAGGTGATTCTGAATTTATATCTCTGTGCTGTGGGAAAGAGAACTGTGATCTGTTGGTGATGTCTGCCCAGGGGAAGGGGAGGGGAGTGACTATGCTATGTATTTGCTGTTTATGGATTGAAGGCCCCTTCTAGCTCTGATGGCCTGTGATTCTACAGTATGAAACCAATGTTTAAATGGCTCTGCCAGCCTGCTTGGAGGAAAAAGGGCATGCGCCAAGAGGAGAGATGAGAGGAGAGACTGGCATTGTGCAAGGGGAGGCTGAGGCCGGTTAGCAAACATCTGCTGCTGTTTTTTTTTAATTTTTTTTGAGTTGGAGTCTCACTCAGACGCCCAGACTGGAGTGCATTGGCTGCTCCCGGCCACGCCTCGCCTGCTGGGCTCCGGCGATCCTTCCGCCTCAGTCTTCCGTGTAGCCGGAATTACAGGAGCGCGCTACCATGCCTGGCTGATTTTTTTGATTTGTTGTAGAGATGAGGTCTCGCCGCCCAGGCGGGTCTCAAACCTGTGGGCTCAGGCAATCCACTCACTTCAGCCTCCCAAAGGCGTGGGATTACAGGCTGAGCCACTGAGCCCGGCTTGTTTTTTTTTTTTGAGTTGGAGTCTCACTCTGTTGCCCAGGCTGGAGTACAGTGACTCACTCATGGCCACCACAGCCTCCACCTGCTGGGTTCAGGCGATCCTTCCACCTCAACCTCTCAAGTGGCTGGAACCACAGGTGCACTCCACCGCACCCGGCTAATTTTTTGACTTATTGTAGAGATGAGGTCTCGCCAAGTTGCCCAGGCTGGTCTCAAACCCACGGGCTTAGGCAATCCACCTATCTTGGCCTCCCAGTGTGAGGATTGCAGGTGTGAGCCACCACGACCTGCCTACACCTGGTCCTTTCTCACTGCTGTGTAAGCATTCTCACCCTCCTGCCCTCCTAGGTGGAATTAATCCCTGGCTGTGGAGCGGGCATGTGCCCCAGGTGACTAAGATTGTTAGATTTCCTTGGTTGGGTGTGTGACCTGACCAGAGCTAGTGAGACCAAGCAAGGCTTTTGCTGGGACTCTAGTTAGGAGACAGCATTCCTTTCCCTGGACGTGCCCCTGGAGGTTGTAGCCTGGAGCTCCTGGAAGCCCCCTGCTCACCATGGGCTGTCTGACAACGAGGCCAACATGAAGAAACAAAGTCAGGCCTAATGCGAGATGAGGTCGTGGAGACATCTCTGCAGCCCCTGGATCCAGCCATGCCTGATGCAGACCCCTGGATTTTCTGGTTATCCAAGCCAATACTTTCTTTTTTGCTTAAGTTTTTTGAGTCTTAGAGGCTGCATCCAATATTGTTACCATCAACATCACCAGGCCCTCACGTCCTTCTACTGTGAGGGGAGTTCTGTGCTGTAGGGATTGAAATGTGCTTGTCCCGGCCTCTTTGAGACCTTACAACTTAGGAGGCTGCTTCCTGAGGCCCTGGAGACTCAGCCTCTGTCCAGTTTGTGAACTGTCCCAGACCCAGATTTCCAGCCTGAGTTCGGCCTTCTCTGAGTGCTCGGTGGCAGAAGAGGACACAGAGCAAACACCAAACACTGCGGTCTGGAACATCTCCAACGGGCCCTGGCTCTGAGCTCCAGAAGGGGCCGCAGGGAAGAAGGCCAACTGATTACTAACATCCCCAACTTGCCAGTGAGGGAACGGGGGTCCAGAGGGTGAACTGACAATTCCAACGTCTCCCTGCTCCCAAGGGCAAGCCTACTCCTTCTCCAGTCCCTGGGCCGTCTCCACTCCGGGTTGGCCCACCTGTCAGCCGGGCCTGGGGCTTGCCGCCTCCCTCCCTCTCCACTTGGGGTAGAGTTACCACATTTGCTGCCTGGGGACTGGGGAACGTGCTCATAGTGGCTTGCACACAGTGTGTGCTCAATAATTGCTGAATGTGTCTGTTGATTGATAGAATGACTTAGCCTGGGCTTCTCCCCAGAGCAGAGTCTGAGACAAAGACTTAAGTGCAGAGAGTTCTTTTGGGAATGTGACCCCAGGGCAGAAGTGAAAGGGGGTGGGGTGAGACAAGGGAGGAGCACGGTCACCAGGAGGTCATCAGCCTCAGGGAGCCACGCCTCCTGGTCGTCATGCCCTTGCCCGTGGCCTCCCACACCACGGAGGGCTGACCTTTGCGACCCTAAGTTTGCAGAAATGATGGGGTGTGACTTCCGAGGCTGGGCCATAGGAGAGACTGAGGCTTCTGGGCTGTTCTCCTGGGTCACTGGCGTTGGAGGACACAGGGGGCCATGTTAAAAGGACACTCACACAGCCCCCTGGGAAGGTCCACTGGGTGAGGAACTGAGGCCTTCTGCCGTGAGCCAGGAGGAAGCTTCCGGACATGGGAGTGCACCATCTTGGTACGGGACACCGGCCACAGTCAAACCCTCTGATGAATGCAGTCCCCACCAACATTGTGACAGCAGCCTTGTGCAAGATCCCAAGCCATACCAACCTAGTCAGCCACCCCCACATTTCTGACCCATGGGGACTGAGATTTTATTTATTTTTTATTATTTTTATTATTTTTTATTTTTATTTTTTTGAGTTGGAGTCTCACTCTGTCGCCCAGACTGGAGTGCAGTGGTGCAGGATTACAGGCTGAGCCACCGAGCCCGGCGGGACTGAGATTTTAAATGTTTCTTGTTGCTTTGAGCCACCGAGCCTCTGGATCACGAGCTTTGTTATCAGTCCTGTAGTGGGTGACAGGGTGCCTGATTCCAAAGGACCTCCAAGACCTGATGTATAAAATACATATCTCATGACGGCCTGCCCAGGGCAAGACGGGGGACATTTCCCCGGGCAGCTTTCATCTTTTGTTGTTCAAAGTCTGCCTTGCCGGCACTGCTTCCTCCCTTGTGGCTGGATGGCACGTGGGTGTTCCCAGAGAGGACCCATGGGTGTCCTGTGCCATGGGGGGTGGAGGGCTCCGTGCAGGAACCGAGAGGGTGCGGCTGGGCCTGAGGTGAGAACCTGCCCACTCATACCACGTGAAGCCGAGGCCTGGGTGGAGCGGTCACCACAGTGGGCTGGAGTGAGAGGGGGCCCAGAGGAACTGAACAAGGTGCCCAGAGGTGCCCGACACACTGGGTGGCGAGTGAGTGGGAGCCAACAGGCCAGTGCATGAGAGAATGACCGACAGGTGGATGATGGCGTCAGTGAGGGAGCCGGGGGAGCGGGGGAGAGGAATGAATTGCACCCGGGCTGGTGACTCTCTTGCAAACAGTGCCTGAGAAACCAGCCTCCCGGGCCCTTAGTGTGGTTCTGGGCCCAGGCACAGCTGGGGATTCACAGACAGGGAGCGCCGTCTCCCAGGTCCGGGGATCCCCCTGTGAATGGCCCTGGGTCCTTTCAGCTCCACCCATCTTCAGTCTTCATCCTCCCTGTGAGGAGGCATGGAGCACTGTTGCAGAGCTCCGGGGAGGAGGCCTGCAGAGAGAGGGAGAGAGAAGGCGTGGGGGAGAAAGAAAGCAAGGAAGGGAGGAGGGAGAGAGGGGGCAGAGGGAGGGAGGGAGGGGAGGCGGGAGAAAGGCAGATCCGTCAGCAGCGCCTGTGGCTGGCTGGCTCCTAGTCTGTGGCCCAGAGCCGAGGCAGAGTGAGGGCACCCTCCTGCCATGAATTGCTGAAGACGGCACCCTGTTTTCTGGGACCTTGATGGGAAGTTCAGGGACTGTGGTGTTTCACCACCTGGACCCTGGGCTGGAATGAGCAGGCTGTGTTTCCAGGAAGAGTGTGGCAGATTGGTGGCCACATGACTCCGTCTCCTCCTTCCCTTCCCGGAAGAAGAAGACAGGTCCCAATCCTCATGCCGCCCTCATGTTGTAAACATCGTGGTCCTCCCCGTTTTACAGATAGAGAAGGTGAGGCCCAGGGAGAGAAAGTGACCTGCCTGAGGCCACGGAGCTGCAGGCCGTGGTGAGGGGGGAATGAAGACCCACTCAGGGATCGTTCTCATTCACTCAGAGAGGGGGTCTAAGCCGAATGATTTCATGAGGACAAGGCAAATGCATTGCAGCATAGTTTGTAAAAAGGGGTAGCTGGGGCCCTGACTCAGAACCTGGGAGACCTGGTGCAAACCAGGCTCTGTCCCCAGCTGTACAAGCCTTCCAACGGCAACCCTGGCTAGGAGTCTCTGTGGAATGACTGGCTCACACTCTAGGTACGACAATCAGCAATGCACTTGCTCATCAGTGAGGCTGGCACAACTAAGCCCATTGACACACGAGGAGACAGAGACTCCAGGAGGCTGGCTGACTTGCCCAGAGACAGAACTGTGAAGGTATGGAAGCAGGATTGGTGCCCAGGGCCGTCCAGCCACCAAGCCACATGGCTTCCTTAAGAAAATAGTTCTTTTGCTGTTGCTGCTGCTAGTGGTGATGACCATCAACCACCAACGTTTATTGGGCACCTACTGTTTGCTGGGCATTATTCTAGGTGATTTGAGCTGTGATGTCTCTATATCCACGAGAACCTTTCCATTTGCAAGTAAGGAAATCCCCCTCAGACAGGTTCAAGTAAAATGCCATTTGTTGGTGCCCATCACTGGTAAATCCAGGGTGGGATCCCTCCACAGTCAGGTCAAGGGGCTCGAATTCTGCCCTCAGTTTTCTCCTTTCTACTCCCCTCTCTGTGGGACCACATTCCTCGCTCCTGGAGTTAGTCGTTTCCCATGTGGCTGTCCCCAGAAATCCATTTTCCTGGCCTAACCACCCCTGTTAAATAGAGAGCATCTCCCACCCAAAGTCTATAGTTAGTCCAGGGAAGGCCTCTGATTGGCTCTGTTCTGGAGCATAAGCCCGGCCCTTGGCCAATCAGTGCTTCCGGAGCCATGGGGCTTTGTGATTGGCCAGGCACATGTCACATGCCATCCCTGAAGGTGCCCTGGAGTGGACCTGGGGTTCTGTGATTGGCCAGGCACACAGCTGGGATTCTGTGATTGGCAGTCCCACTGGAATCGTGATGCCATGTGTGGCAAAGACAACATAGTCCCAGTTGCGTCTCATTAACCATCATACAACCCCAGTAGAAAGGTACAATGACACTCTACGTTCTACAGATGAAGACACGGAGGGTCAAGAAGGGTAAGAAGACTGTCCAGGTTGACATAGCCAGCAAGGGATGCTGGGAAACGCATTCAGACTCACTGTGGTGAGAATGAAGAGGAACAGGTAAAGGGTTAGTGAGCACCTACTGTGTGCAAGGCTGCCAGGAGAGGCAGGAGGCCTGCCCCTGCCAGTAGGACATCTCCAACCTACCTGGGAAAGGCAGAGTTAAAAGCAAAGATGCATTTGGGCAATGAATGGAGGCAGCCAGGGAAGAGCTGTCACAGGGCTGTCGGTGATTAGTTGCTATATGGGTGGGACAGACGGCCATTGCTCCAGGAGTGCGGGAGAGAGCCGGACCGTCCGCTGCAGTCAGAAAAGCGTTTCTGAAAGACAGAGCCTCTGAGCTTGGGCTTGAAGGATGGAGGGCTTTGCCGAAGTTGTGAGGAAGAGGCCGGGCCTCCTGCATGGGTCCAAGGTTGATACCCAGACACTCCCAGCTCTCCAATTCTGTGGCTTAGAACACAATCTCCAGGCCCTTTAGTACCTCACAAAGTCAAATCCCAGCTCTGCCACCAAAGAGCGGTGTGGCCTGGGGCGAGCCGCTTTACCTCTCTGATCCTTGGGATTTTCGTCCATAAATTGGGAGACAGGATTTCTGCTCCTTGGAAACCATACAGTTCCTGGCTAATAGGAGCAATGATTAGAGAGGGGTGGCCCGGTGTCTGTCGGGGCCTGGGGTCTCCCGACAATGTGTCAAGGAAGACTTGTGGTTCTCCCGTCCCCTTTCTTGAGCCCCCGCCCTTTATTTTAGGATGACATCGTGTCTAAGCAGATTTGAAGCTCAAGCCACCTGCTTCCAAAGCCCAGCCCTGCTGCTCACCTCAGGGGACTTACTCGGGCCTCTCAGCCCCAGTGTGAGGATTAAAAGGGCTAACAGCCGTGAACGTGCCGGGACAGTGCCTGGCAAAGAGCAGGTTCATTACTTCAAACGCTATTTCCTTTTGGGGGTGCCTTTCTCAAAGCACTCACTGTGTACTCAGAGGCCATGTAGGGCCAGGAAAATGGAACATGCTGATTGGCCAGACCAGGCCAATTGACCATCCCCGCCCCTGGAAGGTGTACAGGGACACACTCAGCAGTGTGGCCTGAGGGTGGGAGCTGGGTGTTTATTTCTCCTCTGTTGTAGCAGTTAGCAAAACAGACGGCTCCCAGGTCAGATCTGCCCCCCGGCTTGTTTCTGTGCTACCCACAGCTAAGAAGAGTTTTCACATTTGTAAAAGGCTTAATAAAAAATAAAAAGACCGTGCTACAGACACTTGAGTGGCCTACACATCCTAAAATATTTATGATCCAGTTCTCTACAGGAGAAGTTTTCTGACCCCTGATCCATTTCATTGCAAACACAATGAACCAGCCATTCTCAAACCCGGCATTTAATGAGTCTAATGAGAGGGCTCTTGGGAGAGCAGCAGCAGGTTAGTTCTGACTAAATAAAGGTTTGGGGAGGTGTATCAGCCAGGTCCCAATCAAGGACATAGAAGTCACCCCGAGTAGGTATTTGCAGTAGAGCAGGTAGGGGTGGGTAAGTAGTGGCTTCTACAGGGGATGGCAGACCTGGAAGACCTAGCATCGGAAAGGAAGCTGCCGCCACCCAGGCTTCAGGGAGAAGGGAGAAGGCGGAGTTGCTGGGGCCCAGGACCTCGGGCTGCCCAGGGGACACTGGCACCAGGCAGCCCTGTCGCGTCTAGGGGGAGTCTGAGGTGTGGGGGAGGGGCAGTCCCTACCAAGAGCTGGCCAAAACAGGAAGTAAGGGGAAGATCTGCCCTGGCTTCCCTCCCTCCTGTCCTCTCATTCCCCAAGAGCCTGGGTTCCACCGGAAGCCGGTCCCCAAGGGAGATTGCAACTCAGCCTGCAGGGCCGGGCCCTCTGCTGCTTTATGGACCTGAACCTAGGGCCAGGCGCAGTGGCTCATGCCAGCAGTCCTTTGGGAGGCTGAGGCAGGAGGATTGCTTGAGGCCAGGAGTTTGAGACCACCCTGGGAAGCAGAACAAGACCCCCATCACTACTGTGTGTATGTACGTGTGTATTCATGAGTTCATATATAAACCTGAACCTGAGCCAAGTGAGGAAATGAGGGATCCGCCAGAAGGGATCAGCAGATTCTGCCAAAAGCCAGTTCCTTTGATGACCATTGACAAAGCTGAATGCCTGGGACTATAAAAGTATGCCTATCTGGGGGAGGTGGGGAGAATTCGCATAGCATCCAAGTTCACTGTGGGGCCACCTGTGTCACAGACGGGAGAGATGTGTCCTCACCGTTGCCTCTCGTTTTAATTTGTAGTCAGTTTCCACTTAGCTGATCCTGCAAGACCTTGCCCTTCTCACTTCCTCCATCCACATTCCTCGAGCTCCCTCGAGGGTTCCATAGTAGGTGTGAGTCGCTTCCGACTGCCTCGATGGCTTTTACCATGTCTGCAAACTGCTCGTCCCCTTGTTTCTCTTTTATCCACTCTATTTTTGAACACATTAATAAATTTAGTTACGAAGAAAACTTCTTATCACCGCCGTAAATAGAAACTCGGGATCATATGCCATCAATATAAATAAATACCATGCAACCAAATCAGTGCTAATTCCGGCTAGATCCTGCTGCTTCGGCAAAAGCTGTACGAGGCTCTTTTTAAAAAAGGGAGAACGCTAAAAATAAAAAAAATTAAAAAAAAAAACGTTGAGGAATAGCACCAAGGGAGATTACTCCTTGGTGTCATCAGAGGGACCGGAATAGAATTGGAGACAGGTTAGCTCTGATCCTGTGTGATGCGGGGCCAGCAACCCCCCATGTCATCTCTCCTTGCACCTGAAATCACACGACATCAGCCACACACAAAGACACGTGCCACACCCCGGGAAGCCCAGCACAGGACTGTCTTTGACCCACACACTCTGTTCATCTCCCCGCTTAAGTCTTATTAGCCTTTTCCCCTTGTTTATCAGAGTTCTTGTAGCCTTTCAGTCCTTTTTTTTTTACACTTCTGGAAACAGCGAAATCTCTGCTAAAGGAAATGGATGCTCAAAGACGCTTCATGTTCTTCCGTTAATTAAACCAACACCTGGGAATGAGTGAAATTCTGACCAACGTTTTATTTGCTGAATCAGGGCGGGGAGAGCCCGTGTTGATGCTTCTGCTGTGTGAAAATTCTAAGTTTGTTTTTAAAATGATTAAGTTGTAAACAGTTACTTATAAATAGTTACAACCTACCTGTCATCTTTAAGTGTCAACATTTATGACTTAATGACATGGCTTTTATGCTGTTACTGGTGTTTGTCTACTTGGTATGTGCAGCTGAATTTTAGGGGAGAGACATTTAATTTGTGTGTGCATATTACATTGTGTGACATGCTGCATGTGATGTATACTATTTCTTTGATATTTACTATATGTTAGACTCTGAGTGAGGTGCTTTCCATGAGCTTAATCCTCACAGCAACCTCATGGGGTGCTACTGTCATAGTCCCTAAGAAACGTAGTCCCAGGAAGAAACAGAAGCTCAGAGAGGTCAAGTTACTTGCCCAAGTTCACACAGGCTCAAAACTAGGATTGAATTCAATCTTCCCAGACCCCACAGCCAATGATCAAGACCACAGTGCTGCACTGCCTCTCTCAGGTCAGTCCCAACTCCTCCTATGGAGGAAACAGAGGCCAGGGAGGGGCCCAGCCTTGCTGTGGCCCCATTGTCACTGTCTGAGTCCGAGGAGAAGCTGACCTTCTGCCTCCCAGCCCCAGGATCCTGCAGTTCCCAACATGGGAAGGTGTGTCATCTACTTTCTCCTCCGCCCTGGCAGAACTGTCACTGATCAACAGAATATATTGCTGCAATTTCTTCTAATTCTCCTGCTTTTTCTTCTAAAGACAGCACAGAGCTTTTTCTTTTTTTCCTCCTGCAGGTCCTAATGTGATTATTTGTGCAGGAGACAAACATACAAATATACATGACTTTGAATTATAGGGTGTACCAGGAGGGGCTGTATTTAAGATAACAGCTCTATTACTCATCCCCGAGAAGCCGGGAATCCCACGATGAGGAGCCCTCTGCCCAAGTCTGTGGCGGGCTGCCACTCGCTGACATTTGGGGTAGATTGTGCCTTTCTTCCTAAGCAACTCACAATTATCCTCAGGCCCGTCGTCAAGTGCAGGGCCACGTGCTAGACCTGGGAGGGGAGGGGCCGAAAGAGAGATGAAGCTTTCTGGTGGGAGAGCCCCCTCCCTCCTGGCACTCTCTCCTCCTCCTGCCTTCCATGGCTTCTTCCGTTCCTTCCTCTTCTCATCCTCCTCTCCCAGGTCCTTCTCTTTCCTGCCTCTCCCCATTGTCGGCCCTCCTTATTTCAACACGTTTGGGCCCCTTGAAGCGCCGGGCACCCTGCTAACGTGTTCATGCAGAGACAGGTCATGACCCCTTTCTCGAAGGCTCTCATGGGTTACTGGAATCCAAGGGTGCCTGGCTGGAAGACTGGACCAGTCCCGTCCAGTAATGCCAACATCCTGCCTTGGAGTTGGACAAACAGAGCAGTCAGAGGGGTGAACTGACTTCCCCAGGGCCATGCGGCTGGAGGGTGGCAGCGCTCGGGTCAGTGCTCAGATTTCCAGAATCTTGGACACTGCCCTTTCTAGCACAGGGGGGATGCCGTTAGGATTTATGCTGACGCTGGAAACTAAAGAGATATCATGTCCCCGAAAGACCTGCCATGGGGGCAGGAGATCAGCCAGCAGCAGGGGGACACGCTTGGCCACCACCCCAGACTCCTTTCCTGCTTCTTGGGGGCACGCCTTTCATGATGCAGCTGTGTTCTGCCTCCCTTCCTCAACATACATCCCCAGGGTTCATGGCGTGTGCTCCAAGGATGATGGTATGTGCCCCAGGGTTGATGGAATGAGCCCCAGGGTTGATGACAAGTGCCTCAGGGGTGATGGGGTATGCCCCAGGGTTGATGGCATGTGCCTCAGGGGTGATGGCTCTGCCCCAGGGGTGATGATGTGTGCCCCAAGGGTGATAGTGTATGCCCCAGAGCTAATGGCATGTGCCCCAGGGGTGAGCACATGTGCCCTAGGGTTGTGTGGCCCAGAGGTGATGGTCTATGCCCAGGGGTGACAGCATATACCCCAGGGATGATGGGGTGTGCCCCAGGGGTGACAGCATGTGTGCCCCAGGGGGTTGGCTTGTGCTCCAGGTTTGATGGAGTGAGCCCCAGGGATGATGGCATATGCCCCAGGGGTGATGGAGTATGTCCCAGGGGTGATGGCTGTGGCCCAGGGGTGATGGCATGTGCCCCAGGGCTGATGGCCCCAGGGCTGACAACATGTACCCCAGGGCTGATGGCATGTGCCCCAGAGGTGAGGAGGTATGCTCCAGGGCTGATGGCGTGTGCCCCAAGGATGATGCTGTGTGCCCCAGGGCTAGTGGCATGTGCCCCAGGGTTGATGGAGTGAACTCCAGGGTTGGGATGGCAAGTGCCCCAGGGGTGATAGGGTATGCCCTAGGGCTGATAGTGTGTGCCTTAGGGGTGATGGCTCTGCCCCAGGGGTGTTGATGTGTGCCCCAAGGGTGATGGTGTATGTCCCAGGGCTAATGGCATGTGCCCCAGGGGTGAGCGCATGTGCCCTAGGGTTGCTGGAGTGAGCCCCAGGGCTGATGGCATGTGCCTCAGGAGTGATGGTGTGTGGCCCAGAGGTGATGGCCTATGCCCAGGGGTGACAGCATGTGCCCCAGGGATGATGGGGTATGCTCCAGGGGTGATGACGTGTGCCCCAGTGGTGACAGTATATGTGCCCCAGGGGTGATGGCATGTGTCCCAGGGGTGATGGCTATGGCTCAGGGGTGACAGCATGTGCCCCAGGGCTGATGGCCCCAGAGCTGATGGCGTGTGCCCCAGGGGTGAGGAGGTATGTACCAAGGGTGGCGTTGTGTGCCCCAGGGCTGATGGAGTGAGCCCCAGGGCTGAAGGTGTGTGCCCCAGGGCTGATGGGGTGTGCCCCGGCAAGTGTTCACACATGCAGGAACCCACATGGAGCCTGCAAGCCATCAGACCAGGGCTCCCTAGGACACAGAGTCATGGGGAGGGCTATGTCACATGGATGTGTGTTCCAGTAACCCGAACTCTGTGAGGCCCAGACAGGAGTTTGCCGACCACAGTCTCAGGGCAGCCCCGTGTCTACGCCTCTCGGTGAGGTCCCGGGATGAGCCAACAGGTTGAACTGTACTCAGTCTTACACTTTCCAAATAGGACTTTTCTTTTTCCCTTTGAAACCTCAGTGAACACCTTAAAGAGCTTCTAAAACAAACCTGGATGTGAAACACTTCACAAGTCACACTCAGTGCCATACACCTATGAATTTGACTCATCCTTCAAGGCCCCATTGGAATCCTGTCTCTTCCAGGAGATTTCTTGATTCTTTTAGTTAAAACATCCTTTCCCTTCCAGGAACCTTCCTGGCAGAGACTTTTTTTAGTGCCTCTGGAGCAGGTTCTTTTTTTTTGAGTTGGAGTCTCACTCTGTCGCCCAGACTGGAGTGCAGTGGCCGCTCCCGGCCATTGCAGCATCAACCCACTGGGCTCCGGCGATCCTTCCGCCTCAGCCTTCTGAGTAGCCAGAATTACAGGCACGCACTACCATGCCCGGCTGATTTTTTGATTTATTGTAGAGATGAAGTCTCGCCAAGTTGCCCAGGCGGGTCTCGAACCCGCGGGCTCAGGCAATCCACTCACCTCAGCCCCCCGAGGTGCGGGATTACAGGCTGAGCCACCGAGCCCGGCTGGAGCAGGTTCTTAGTGGCATGGTGCTTGAGACCATGAACTTTGGAGACAGATGCAAGTTTGGAGTCCTGGTGCTACCTCTGAGGGGCTGGGTGACCTTGGCCAAAGTTACTCACCTCTCTGAGCCTCATCTGTAGCCGTTTCCTTAACTGCAACATGGGATAATAATAGAACTGGTTTGTAGGGTTTGTACATGACCCACTCAGCAGAGTACAAACCACCTAGCGTTTCATGAGTGACGGTTGCTGCTGTTACTGTTATTATTATTGTTATTATCGCCGTTAGGGATGTCAGTATCGATATGTGGAATTGAGTTGCAGTCCATGTCAGGACATCACAGGGCCATTTGGGGTGTGTCCCTAGCCGCAGAGCCGACAGCTGGAAGGGAGGCAGCCCTGACCTCTCTGAAATCCCTCTCCAAGCCCCAGTTGGGGGTTGGGGGCTGGGAGGTGCTCTGGTGCATGGGGCATCTCATGCCTTGAGTCAGACCCAAGAAGAGGCCGAGAGAGGAGGCTGAGCTCCTCCCTCCTCATGAGAGCACAGAGATGCCGAGGCCTCTCTCGGTCTGTGGTGAAAGGAAAGCCCCAAGGCTGGCGTGGAGTTAATGAGTCGCTCTCCCTGTAATCATCTGATGGATGGTCCCTCCTTCCCCCGCTTCTCTGTGGAACCTCTAGGTCCTTCTTTGGCTGCTTGCTGCTGGTGGAGACCTCTGAGTGGGCCATTATTGCTTAATTACTGGCTAAACGGTCTCATTTGTTCTCCGTTTGTCAGTGGCCAGGGCAGCAGAGAGAATTTTGAAACGCCTCACAGAGCGTTTGCTTTGGGAAATAAAGACACCCGTGTCTCCTTCCTCCCCGCCACTCTGAGGCCGTGCCGGACACTGAGAAGGCCGGGTGGCTCCTGGAGCTGGCCATGCTGCCGACTCTGCTGCCATCTGGATGCTTCCTTCGCCCGACTGCATGTCTTTTCCTTGTCTTGGCCTCTCACTCTTCCAGTCTGGTGTGAGGGAAGGACTTGGACTCTTCAGCTGTGTGCCTGGCTTTGGAGTCGGGTACCCCATGGACGGGCTGGGTGATGGAACCTCCATGTCTTCCTATACAAATGGCGCCCTGGTGATAGCCGCCTGGCGACGGCTTTGGTGAGGAGTGGTCCTGCTGTCAACCAGGGCAGCTGTGCTGTGCAAATGCCAGCCTTAGTTTCATCCACCTGTCCATGCATGGCCCACCTCGTGCCTTGTGCCACCTCCACGGGTCCCTTCACCAAGATGGGGATGTCGAGCACTGTCTTCCACCTCTTGCCACCCACGTGCTCCCTTCACCGGTGCAGTGCTCCCCCTGGGTGGTCTCAGTCCAGGAGGACTTGCCTCTTCTTTCCTGGGCTCTTTTTCCCACACAGCAAACCAGCTTACCAATCAACAGCTGATCTAAAGTGCTGGTGTAGATGTGGCTGGTTGGTGGGCTAGCTGGGCCTCTCACCGGCAAAGTGGGGCATTTAGGACCATGGAGGGTGGGCGGCCACAGGAAGGCGACTGTGAGATGAAGCTTGCGGGATGGGATGTTTATCTGGAAGTGCTCCTGGGCACAGTACCTGTGGAAGGGGAGGAAGGATGCAGGGCTGGGCAGAGGGAGAATCAGAGCTGGGGCACAGCCCCACAGGGGACTTGGCCAGTGGCACCTGGCCAGCCAGAGCTGAGAGGGCTCCTCAGAGTTTGCCCTAACTGGAGGTGAGGGTTGGGCCTTTATTCCCTTGGCCCCACCCATCGCTGGATGTGAGCCTCTCTGGGGAGAGGGGAGGGCTTGGGTGTGGTGGCCTTCTCCAGCTGATACGATCCTGCAGCCGGGGGCTGGTGGTGAAGCACTGTCGATGGGTACCCACCCCAGCAGCTGGGTGTCCAGCCCTCACTCTGGGCGGCCCTCCATAGAGCCCACCCCAGAGACTCCCCAAACACCTCCTCACCGAGGTCTGCTTCTCCGTCTCTGGAGTTCCAGGACCCACTGCCCATTGGCTGCGCCCTTTCTCTCCAGGGTCCTGATCACTCCAACCTGACAGCCAGATGCGACTACTAAGTCTGGGGAGTTTCTGTCCCTGCCTGCAGGCTGCCCTCTGACCCCAGGAAAACCTTCTCTGGCCGAGGGACGCGAGCCTCTGTCTCACTAGCCTTGTACTTAGGAAGAGAGCCACGCCACCAATCACGCAAAGCAGCAGACAATGCACAATCATTTATATCTGTCCTTCAGTTGTATTATGTGATTACAAGGGGACGAGAGTGTGATGGAATTAAGTGAGCGCACTCTGTATTCAGACCACCTGAGTGTGGATCCTGGCTCTGCCACTTCTGGCTGCGTGACCTTGGGTAAGTTATTCAGCCTTGCTGTGCCTCTCGGGGTATAACAGGAAGACTTTCAGAAGGGTTCCGGTGTCATAAAACTATTGTCAGCATTAAATAAATCATCACATGTCCAGCCATTAGAAGGACGCCTGATACATAATCACTGCTCAATAAACATTTGCCTTGATGGTGATGCTTGGTAGTTTCTTGTTAAAATGTTGTTGGTAAGCTGGGCTCGGTGGCTCAGCCTGTAATCCCACGCCTTTGGGAGGCTGAGGTGAGTGGATTGCCTGAGCCCACGGAATCGAG
>NW_007067385.1:0-3531 GCF_000164805.1 Carlito syrichta | reverse complement strand
CCAACCCAAAAAAAAAAAAAAAATGTTGTTGTTGATCTGTCGCTATCCTCACCTAATTGGGGTTGGCCCCGAGGATTGGCAATGTCAGGAGAAGTTGTCCCGGCATGGAAGGACTGCCATGAATGTCCCACGGAGCAGGTCAACCCCAGGCTGTAGTGAGTAGACAGGGTGTTGAGAGAAAGGGTCAGCAACAGGGACAATCCCAGGGGACAGTTCCCACGCCCCCCTATCACAAGAAAGTTTTTTTTCCTTTAAGGAACAGTGAACCACACTCATCCTGTCTACAGGCACCTCCTAGACCCCATGACAAGCCAAGGGTCCAGGACAGGACCCAAATATTTGTCATCCAGAGTCATAGAAAAAAAAGATTGTAAGAGCTTGGAATCCTGAGCCCTCACCGGTGCACGACTTGGGGGTGGAGATGGTGAGGGGAGGGCCCCTTGCTTCTCTGGGACACCCCTTTTCTCACCTGTAAAGCAAGGGGTTTTGTTCTTCTAAGACTTGCTGGGCTCTGGCAGGCTTCGGGTGCATGCTGGTCCTCTGGGGATAGAGGCCATGGATTCCAGGAGCCAGCAGATGGCACCCTGTCTCCTGGGTGCACCTGGGGCAAGCTCCCCATGGTGCACTGAGTATCTCTGAGCCACCTGGAGCAAGTGAAGTCCTTGAACCGAGCATCTTGGCTCACCCCTCTCTCCCTCCGCCATCCGCGGCTCAACCTTCCCCTCTGGCACCCATCACCATGGCAGCTGGCGCTGAGGCTGAGCCTCGAAATGGATGCCTGCTCTGCTTTGCTGGCCGAACTGAGCCACTGCCCAGCTCCCCTCCTTCCCCTGAGAGGTCTACACTGCAGGGCCTGGGAAACAACCCTCCCATCCTCTTCTCCTCTCCCTGCCCCCTCGTCCTCCCCTGTAGGACACTCTGGCCCAGCTCAGAGCAGTGGAGCCATGGGCAGAAGGGAACGGGAGGCTCCAATCTTGCCTCCTTCCAGTCCCGGGGGCTAACCTGCTCCAGGAAGGACTTGAGTTTGCAGGGAGGGGGGTATTGTTCTCTGAGTCACAGCAGTTTTGTGGGGGGGGAGGTTCCAGAGAGGTGAGGAGAGTGGGCACTTTATAATCATTATGGAGTGTCTTGCGCCAAGCACATGTTAACCTATGACACATGATGCAGGCCCTGTTATTCATATGATGAGGAAGTCAGTGGTCAGAGAGGCTCGAGTGTTAAGTGGAGCCACACAGCTAAGGGGTGGCAGAACTGAGCATCACACAGTGCCTGTCTGACTGAGGAAGTGAGTTAAGCGATGTGATGTTGAGTCAACCAAGCCAGGTTCTGATCCTGGCTCTGCCCCTGACCTTGGACAAGGAGCTTCCTCATTTTCCCACTTGAAAACAGAAAGATTGGACTAGGATGCTGTCTAAGGATCCTCCGGCTTGGAGTGTCTATGAATAGACTTTCCCCGGGACTGGCGCTTTTTAAAACCTGTTTTCAAGAACCCACATATGTGCACGCCCGGCCTCATGTATAAGTGGAGTGGGTGGCGCGGGCTGAATGGCGTGAGAGATGAGGCGGGGGGTGGGGAATGGGGAAGCCTGAGATAGTTCAGCCGCTCAGCCACTGCCAGGGTGCTCAGAGTCCACCAGTTCAAGGCCAGGCCTGCGCCGAAGTCCTACTTCGAAAGCCAGGACCTCGATGATGAGGTCAGAGAGATGATGTCCTTTCCTCCCAGGAGGAAGAGAACTTTCGTTTTGGTGGATGTTAAAATGAGTTTGCATTTCCTGGGTTCAAAATGATTCTCCCGTGGGGGAGCGGAGGCTGCCCTCCGTGCCAACTGGCACACCAGATCCTCCCTTTGAGGCTCAGGGAGGCCCGCCAGGGGCGCTTGCTGTTTCATGAAGCATCCTTGCCTTTGGCTCCAGGCGGACCTGGGTTTGAATCCTGGCAGCCGGGTGACCTTTCAGGATATGCTGTGACTTCCTGCCGCCTGGAGCCAGGACCCTCCCACCCCGGGCCCTGCATGCACAGGCTGTGGGGACGTCTTCTTCCAGAAGGCTCAGGATCCGGCCCAGCAGCAGCCCTGCCAAGTGGCCGTGTTCCCAGGAGAGTCCCCGAGGCTGGTGCCCGGGAAGCGCTGCCGCCTCTCCCCGGGTCCCTCCTGGCAAGCCCACCTCTGCACCCCTCCCTTCCCTCCCAGCAGCCAGTTGGAGGCAGGTGGCGGAAGGACTGAAGGACAGACAGGGAGCCGTCATCCGCCCCCTGCCTGACATTTCCACTCTGTCCCTCGCCCCACCCCTTCTGGGCCGGAGACAGCTGTGAATCTCTTCCTGAGGTGGGGGCACTCCACGCCATTCTCGCCATCTGTAAAGGGAGGCCCGCAGTGGCTGGCACCTGCCTAAAAGGCTCCATGGGGCAGGTGAGAGAGGCCACAGGGGCTCCTGGTACGGGTTGGCGACACCCCAACCTTCTCTGTCCGCAAGACCCCTGCCCTTATGAGCTCAAGGTGAATGTGGGGGCGTGGCCAGATAGTGAGTTTGCAGGCAGCGATGGTGGCACTCTCTCTCTCACAGCCCACGGGTCCACTCAGTCCTGCAGAACCTGAAGAGGAGGACAAACAAATGGCAAGATGTGGCCTGGCACAAAGTTGGGACACAACTGATTGTGCCACACTCAGGGTGACACCCAGCCGCCCTCCTGGGCATCGTGGGCCTCTGCAGGGTCTGTCTGGCCCTGCCCCGCTCTGACCTCATGCCTTGCCGATATCCACTTGCTCATCTTCGGGCCTTCCTCTGCCTCCTGGAACATTCCAGACTCCCCCTCGCCGCAGGCTGGGCGCCCAGGCAGCCCTCTCTCTGGAACGGTCTTCCCAGATGTCTGTGTGGCTCATCCCCTTGCTTCCTCCAAGCCTCTTCAAGGGTCACCTTGGTAGGGAAGCCCTCCTGGACCACCCCCGCGAAAACGGCGCCCTCATCAGGCCCCTCCATCGTAGCCTGTATCTCTCCCTTACGTCACCGTGTGTATTTCTTTGCTGTGAGGGTCCAGTTACACAGGTGACAATGTTCGCAACACAGTTTTGTTTGCTGCTGTAAGAGCAGTGCCTGGCACGCAGTAGGGGCTCGGCTAGCATTTTTTTGACAGGATAAACGGGTTATGAATGAATAAATACATCATTTATCCAGTTTCAATGTTTCCTAACACAAGTTCTCCAGATCTCTGGAGGGGGCCAAAGGATGTCCCAGGGGTTCCACAGCTGTTCTTAACTGCCCAAAAAGAGTCAAAGGGAGCTGGGCGTCGTGACTCATGCATGTAAGCCCAAGACTTTGGGAGGTTGAGGAGAGAGGATTTCCTGAGCCCAGGGGTTCGAGATCAGCCTGGGCAACTTGGCAAGACCTCATCTCTATAGTAAATAAAAAAATTAGCTGGGCATGGTGGCATGTACCTGCAGTTCCAGCTACTTGGAAGACTGAGATGGAAGGATTGCCTGAGCCCAGCAGGTTGAGGCTGCAGTGGTCATGAGCGTGCCACTGCACTCCAGCCTGG
>NW_007067384.1:9104-9728 GCF_000164805.1 Carlito syrichta | reverse complement strand
TTTTTTTTTTTTTTTGGTCTGGATCTCATTCTTTTGTCCAAGTTGGAGTACGGTGGCACAATCACAGCTCACCGCAGTCTTGACCTTCTGGGCTCAGTTGATCCTTCTACCTCAGCCTCCTGAGTAGCTGGGACAGTAGACGCGTGCTACCACGCCTGGCTAGTTTCCTGATTTTTATTTTTGTAGAGATGAGATCTCACTATATTACCCAGGCTAGCAGAACTTCTTTCAAGATACTTTTCTCTATGTTAAACATTTCTTGACCTGTCTCTGCCCTTCTCTATTTATGTATGCATTTAATTCACAAGTAAAAGCTATATTTATGGTGTACAACATGGTGTCCTATGTAGACATTGTGGAGTGGATAATCAGGCTATTAACATATGCATTATCTCACATACTTATCATTGTTTTGTTGTGAAAACACTTAACATCTCTCTCAGCCATCTTTAAGTATACAATATTTTGCTATTAACTGTAGACACCGCATTGTACAACAGATCCCTTGAACTTATTCCTCCTGTCTAACTGAGATTTTGTGTCCTTTGGCCAACTTCTCCCCAATCCTTCCATCCCTCTTCTCTCTACTTTTTCTTTCTTTCTTTTTTTTTTTTTTTTTTTTGG
>NW_007067384.1:7430-8815 GCF_000164805.1 Carlito syrichta | reverse complement strand
TTGCCCGGGCAGGTCTCGAACCCTCAGGCTCAGGCAATCCACTCGCCTCGGCCTCCCAAACTGCTGGGATTACAGGCTGAGCCACCGAGCCTGGCCTCTCCACTTTTTCATTGTGGCTTGCGAGACCAGGAGCGTCCTCAGGCCCAGGACTGAGGTCCAGGCATGCCCTGCCCTTGGCCAGTCTGAGGAGAGCACACATGGCTGCAACTGCGGCTGCGGCATCTTCTGCCTGGCTCCCGGGCAGACTTGAGAAACACTAAGTTAAACCCCCTGATTGTATCCAAGAAGGCCAAGCCTCAACCAGAAGGGTCTTCTGGGTCTTTGGTCTGGACAAGAACATGAAACTTGAATTTGACAAGGTGAGGTGAAGGCCACACAGGGAGTCAGGATGGTCACAAGGAAAGGATCTGTGTCGGAGGGAACCTATCAGACCCCAGGGCTCTGAGTTGCCTTCAGGTCTCTCTCCCACTCGGTTTTGTGGCCAAGATAAGGCTACCTTTTAGAGAAGAAGCCCCAAGTCAGCCCTCTGTCCTTGTTTGCCCTCCCCAGTCTGCACCTGGTAGCCCAGAGCCAGCTCTTCTCACACTTCAACTACTAGAGGGAGGCACAAGAATCTTCTGCAACAAGAATTTTTTTTTTTGAGTTGGAATCTCACTCTGTCGCTCACGGCCACTGCAGCCTCGACCTGCTGGGCTCAGATGATCCTTCTGCCTCAGCCTTCCAAGTAGCTGAAACTACAGGCGTGCACCACCACGTCCAGCTTATTTATTTATTTATTTATTTTATTGTAGAGATGAGGTCTCGCCAAGTTGCCCGGGCTGGCCTTGAATCGGTGGGCTCAGGCAATTCTCTCACCTCTGCCTCCCAAAGTGCTGAGATTATAGGCGTGAGCCACCGTACCTGGCCTAATTTTTTTTCATTGCTGTTATTTATTTTGCCACTCAAAAAAAAATAATCACCCCCAAACTCCTAAATGATAACACAGCATCAAGGCTACGACAACGGGAAGGGTCTACGCTGTGTTACTTGGCAGAAGACTATCCATCACCTTGAACTTGACTCTGTTCTACACTGCACAGACACACATGCTGGGGCCCTCTCAGGGCCGCCCCAGGTCTTCCGAGGAGGCGGCCAAGGGGTCGGGCAGGCTGTCGAGGTCCCCGGCCTCTTTGAGACGCAAGAAATCCAGAAAGTCAATGATCGTGCGCACAATACTGGACTCAGGTATCGGCCTGTCAGCTCTCCCCGGCTGCACCTTGTCTCCGGGACGGAGCTCCCGCTTGCCGGTGAGGCCGTGCTTGTCGCCCAGCGACCTGTGGTTGTCCATGGCGTGCGGGCCCAGCGGGTACTCGGCGCTGTTCAGGGTCCAGCCTCGCTGCTCCTGG
>NW_007067384.1:0-7184 GCF_000164805.1 Carlito syrichta | reverse complement strand
CGGCGCGCGGGGGCGGGCGCGGGAGCCGCGGCGCCCGGGCTCCCCGACGTGTCCCTAATTTTTGTGTGACCTCCCCAAAGCCGCCTCCTGCAGTGATGAGGTGAGGAGCAGGCTCTTGTGTGGATTCAAGGCTCTGGTCTGGGGAGACGAGCCAGCCTTTTTCCTCCCAGAGCTAGAGCGCAAGAAGGCCGGGCTGGGACGCAGTCCGGACACTGGGGCCGCGGAGGGTGTGCTCACCGGGAGGCTGAATGGAGGCCTGAAGCCCCGCACCTCCACGTCAAGGGCGTGGAGACCCCGAGTCTCCCACTCAAGCGCCGGGGACCGAACACTCCCCGCCACCGCTCCTGCTGGCGAAGAGCCGCCTCTCTGGCGGCAGAATCGCTGCTTTCAACCCCTTCCTCGCCAGCGTGCGGCCCGGCCGCCCCGCCTCTGCTTCCTGATCTGAAGCGGGGCTCCTCACTCCGCAGGGCCCGCCCGAACCCTCAGCCGCGGGCCTGGTGACCGCTCCCGTCTGGAGAGCCATGACTCAAAAGCTGAGATTTCGGATGATGGGAATTGAGGAAGACATTTAAGCTGCCCGGAATCGCGTCTAGCCCGGAGTGTGCGCTGATTAGCACGAGCTGCTACTATCTTCGTTTAGTCCAGTGCTGTGCAGGGCTGGAGGCAAGCACAGGCGAGGGCGCAAGAGCACGAGGGAGCTTGCTGAGTGTTCCTGGGAGCCGAAGGGCGTCCAGTCTCCAGGCTTCCTTGGAGCACGGCGGCCGATGGTACGGATGCTGTGGGCGGGGAGTGGGTGGAGGTCAGACTCAGTCAGATGGCAGTGGTCGGGCCTGGGGGGGCGGACGGGGAGAGGAGGAGCTCGGGTGTGCATCTCCACGGGTGGGGGCTGACTTTGAAGAAGAGCTAGGTGGGCACGAGAGGCCCGTCGGGGTCTGTCACAGCAATTCGTGCGCCAGCGTTGGAGAGGAGGGGACTGAGACTAAGGGCTGACTCAGTGAGGAAGGGGCCAGAAGTAGCAGGACACCCAGGTTGCTGGCTCATGCAGTTGGTGAATGGGGATTTGCTGTTGATTGAGACAGCAAAGCAGAAACAATGGAGGATCCTCTCGGGTGGAGGAGGGAGGGGGCAGGGGAGTGAAAATGGTCAGTTCAGGTTACTGTGACTTGGAGGTTAAGATGCTGGTGGGTTATCTAAGTGGAGACGTCCTGAGGTCAGTTTATTTATACTCTGCTCTATCCTGGGTGGGATTTAAAGTGGTGGGTAAGGGAGCCTGGCACGGTGGCTCATGCCTCTAATTCCAGCACGTTGGGAGGCCAGGGCAGGAGGATTGCTTGAGCCCAGGACTTGGAGCCTAGCTTGGGCAACATAGCAAGACTCCATCTCTACAAAAATATAATAATTAGCCGGGTGTGCTGGCACATGCCTGTAGTCTCAGCTACTCAGGAGGCAGAGGCCGGAGGATCGCTTGAGTTCAGAAAAGTTGGAGACTGTGGTGAGCTGTGATCATGCCATTGCACTCCAGCCTGGTCAACAGAGTGAGACTCTGACTCAAAAAATAAAAAGATAAAGTGAATATAAAGATACATAAAATAGAGTAAAATATTACAAATTAAGCAGGAGAGAAAGCAGAAAGAAAAACAAGAATGAAATGTAAACCGGAGGGAGGATTGAGTTGAAGACAAAATACACAGCAGAAGGCAGAAGGTGCAAGCTGGCTGGGTTTAGCTGAATTCTGTTTGACTTGACCTGCAGTTTTATGTTTGGTTTTGGTGGATTTTGTTTGCTTGTTTTTTGAGTTGCAGTCTTAAAATCTAGGTGTTCTCAAAAATTAGGATTTCTGTTTTTTCTAAAAAATAAAATGGGAAGATCTGACAGCCCCAAGTCATATCACATCTGGCAGCAGTGGTCTGGATCTGAGAAGCGGTTACCCCTCTTGAGAGGGCATGGGCTCTCTGACTTCCTGCTGTCCCTCCTTTCTGCTTGTCTCCCAGTCCTGAGGCAGGTGAAAGTACTTTTACCAACATGGACTATTTCTGTGAACCCACATCTCTATCAAATGTAATCAAATAAAAATGAGCCAACATGTTTTTAAATTTTTTCTTTCTTTCTCTGGGTCTTATTCTGTCTCCCAGACCTCAAACTGCAGCCTTGAACTCCTGGACTCAATAAATCCTCCCGACTCAGCTTCTGGCTGAGTGGGGGGTACAGATATGCGCCACTGCAACTGGCTAATTTTTTTTTTTTTTGAGTTGGAGTCTCACTTTGGGAGTTGCCTCCACCTCCCAAAGTGCTGAGTTTGCGGGCATGAACAACTGCGCCCAACTGCCCAACTAATTTTTTTGATTTATTGTAGAGATGAGGTCTTGCCAAGTTGCCCAGGCTGGTCTCGAACCCTGGACTTAGGCAGTCCTCTCGCCTCCACTTCCCAAAGTGCTGGGATTACAGGCATAAGCCACCACACCCAGCTTATGACTGGCTAATTAAAAACATTGTTTTTGTAAAGACAAAATCTCACTATATGCCCAGGCTGAACTTGAACTCCTGGGCTCAAGTGATCCTCTCACCTTGGTCTCCCAAAGTGCTAGGATTAGAGGTATGAGCCATTGCACTTGGCCCTTGAGCTTGCTGCAACAAGTAGTAAAATCATATATGTGGCCTAGGTCACCCCTGAACTTGACAGTAGACTTTCTAGCAGCCAAAGAAAAAGAGGATAACTTAGCAGCCAGGCAATTTCTAGTATCCATAGGATGATTTATTTATTTATTTATTTGAGTCAGGGGTTGCACTCTGTTGCCCAGACTGAAGTGCAGTGGCACAATCATGGTTCACACAGCCTTGACCTCCTGGGCTCAGGCGATCCTTCGACTTCAGTCTCCTGAATAGCTGGGACTTCAGGCGCATGCCTGGCTAATTTTTTAATTTTTGTAGAGACGAGGCCTCACTATATTGCCCAGGCTGGTTTTGAACCCCTGGGCTCAAGCAATCCTTCTGCTTCGGCCTGCCAAATTGTTTGGATTACAGGCATGAGTCGCTGTGTTGGGCCCATAGGATGATTTCTTAGGCAAAATAGAACTCTTCCAACACAAAGACTAGATGACATGTCTCCTAAGAATATTCAAGAAAAGGAATGCTAAGTTCAAGCAGCATCCATCCCCAGAATAGATTCAAGTCTGAGGTGGAATCTGGCAGCTTCAAGCAACATTTCCCTGAAGCACAGCTGCTCAGACGATTCTAGAAAAGGCTAGTGGGATATAGCTCGGGAGTCTACTTTTCTACTGATCTGGCCTCACACAGGGATAATTTAAGAAACTTTAGAAACATCTGGAGAAATGCCTGGACTCCCCCAAATAATCCCCCATAGATGATCTAAGGCTGTGCTGTCTGGAATTGTAGCAGCCATCTGTGACCCTCAGGGTACAAGTCAGAGGTGACAGCCAGCACACAGCAGATGTGGAGGAAAGGGGAGCATCTGCCACCTTAGCCAGTATAGACGCCGCATCTATACTCTAACCTCATTTGAGGCAGAAAACAGAAAAGGGCTTTGGTGATATCGTTGAAATACAAAAACAGCCACCAGTTCAAGTTCAAAGAAAGAGCAACCGAAGCCACAGTTTAGTTTCTTCACCAGGGCGTGAACTATAAAAGTATGACAACTAGACTGGCCATGGTGGCTCACATCTGTAATCCTAGGACTTTGGGAGGGCGAGGCGAGAGGATTGCGTGAGCCCAGGAGTCTGAGACCAGCCTGGGCAATGTGGCAAGACTTCGTCTCTACAGTTAAAAAAAAAAAATTAGCCAGGCTTGGTGGTGTGCACCTGTAGTCCCAGCTACTTGGAAGGCTGAGGCAGAAGGATCGCCTGAGCCCCGGAGGTCAAGGCTAGCTGTGACTGTGCCACTGCCCTCCAGCCTGGGCGACAGAGTAAGACCCTGACTTAAAAAAAAAAAAAAGTAAAATAGCAAATAGCTGGGCTATGGAAACTCTGGCGTGTTACAAGGTGTTGTGAGTCCAGATACTGCACGGCTAGGACTCTTGGGGTTATCTGGCCAGGACTGGAGAAGTAGAACTGGGAATTGTAATCCTGGAGTTTGTAGGCAAAACTAGCACAGTAGGTGAAATGGTCTAGGCTTACCACATGTAAAGGGCCGTCCTTGGAAGACGAGGCTTCTGCTTTAATTTTTTTTTTTTTTTTGAGTTGGAGTCTCACTCTGTCGCCCAGACTGGAGTGCAGTGGCCGCTTCTGGTCACCGCAGCCTCGACCTGCTGGGCTCTGGCAATCCTTCCACCTCAGCCTTCCAAGTAGCTGGAACTACAGGCGCGCGCTACCATGCCCGGCTAATTTTTTGATTTATTGTAGAGATGAGGTCTTGCCAAGTTGCCCAGGCGGGTTTCGAACCCGTGGGCTCAGGCAATCCACTCACCTTGGCCTCCCAAAGTGCTGGGATTACAGGCTGAGCCACCGAGCCCAGCCCGAGGCTTCTGCTTTTAAAGCACAGGAAGGAAGAAGAATTAGAGAAGCTGGAGGAACCCAGCATGGCGAGAGGTCACAAGACCAGAGAACAGAAGCTTTGGGGAAGGCAGGGACAGGGAAGAGGGGGTCAAATGCCGCCCAGTAATACGAGCACATGTCAAATGGAATGCAAAGAATAAAGCATGTAATGTCCAGACAAATGGGAGTGAAGTCTAGATGAGAGAAATATATCCTTAGTATATGATGAACTTTGGAACCCAGTGTTGGTTAAGGTTGGAATTTTTTTAAATGCTAAGACCCCAAAGAAAAGCAAGGGTTACAGGATCTTTACCCTCAAGGCCCCATCCAGCTCTGCTCGAATGTGAGGAAGAAGCCTTTGTCACACGGAGGCAGACTTCACTCTCCAAGGAATTCATCTGTCTGGAACGATGCAACCGTAATTAGCCTCTGCGACTTAGGAACTTGGAGTCTGTAACCTAACCTGAAACTGGCAAATCTAGTCTTTCAAGGTCAGTTCTTTGTGGAAAGAGAAAGAGTTCATTGGATTTGTGGACCAAGAGCAGGGCTTCCTGGGGATTCACCCAGCCTAGGGTGCATCTTAAGTGGGGTGTGTCAGTCAGGGGCTGGTTGCTGAAGCATGAGAGGAATTGTGGGTGGCGCCCAGATCTCTTTCGAGAGCTGTGAAGAAACAAGGCTTGAGGCGAGTCTTCCCTCCATGATGTCCAAACCATGCTGCAGAATTGGCTGGATGAGAAAACCACTCCGACTATGGCCACAGTTAGAGCTCTGTCTCACTCTGCAGCCACTGCTACCTTAGCCAGTATAGACGCCGCGTCTGTACTCTAACCTAATTTGAGGCAGAAAACAGAGGGGAAAACAGGCTTGCAAAACTGCAGATCAAGTTTTAAAGATAGAAAGCTTTTCAGGGTGGCAGTTTTTGGAAGGAGGTTAGAGATGCAGCAAGTAGAAACGTCCCCCTGGAACCTCCAAAATGTCCCTGTCCTCTCAGCTGCTGCCTGTGGGAGGCTGCAGAGGGGCCGACGGGAGGCTTTCGGAGTTCTGGGTCACAGAAACAGACTCATGACGAGTAAGTCCCTGAGATTCTCTGAGCAGACGTTAGTCAGCTGATGCAGAGGACTGACATAGCTGTGTTTGGGGGGAGATGCTTTCAGAATCCCAAAGAGTGATGTTTAAACTGTGATTAGTCAGAACCTCAGTTCTAGTTCTACTAAGATATTCAAGGAGGTTCCTTAGAGAAAACTCAGTCATTTCCCTCACATTTTCATGTCCTGTGTGGTGGGTAAGGGGCTGTAGAAAATAGGAAACAAAGGTCGGGTGTGGTGCTCTCACCTGTAATCTTAGCACTTTGGGAGGTGGAGGAGAGGATTGCCTGAGCCCAGGAGTTCAAGACCAGCCTGGGCGACTTGATGAGTCCTCTCCTCTCTACAATAAATTGAAAAGTTAGCCGGGCATGGTGGTGTGCGCCAGTAGTTCCAGCTACTTGGAAGACTTGGATCGCCTGAACCCAGCAGGTCAAGGCTGTGGTGGCTGTGCGGGTGCCACTGAACTCCAGCCTGGGTGACAGGGTGAGACTGCTACACACACACACACAAGAAAATAGGAAACAGCACCCTCTCCTGCAGAGCTTAAGGGTGTGTCCTTTCTGAGTCTTCACATGAGAATTTCATTCCTCACATTTTAATTTTGCTTATTTATTATTCTATTTATTATTTATATATTATTATTATTTTTTTTTGAGTCAAGGTCTCACCCTGTTGCCCATGCTGGAGTGTAGCTGCATGATCATGGCTTACCGTAGCCTCCACCTGTTGGGCTCAGATGATCCTCCTGCCTCAGCCTCCTGAGTAGCTGGGACTGCAGGCACATGCCACCACACACTGCTAATTTATTTTATTTTTTTGTAGAGGCAAGATCTTGCTATATTGCCCAGACTGGTCTTGAACTCCTGGGGCAGGCAATCCCACCTCCGTCTCTCAAAGTGCTGGGACTACAGGTGTGAGCCACTGCACCTGGCCTCATTGCTCACATTTTTTTTTTTGAGTTGGTATCTCACTCTGTTGCCCAGACTGGAGTGCAGTGGTCGCTCCTGGTCACTGCAACCTCGACCCACTGGGTTCCGGCGATCCTTCCGCCTCAGCCTTCCGAGTAGCTGGAGTTACAGGCACGCACTACCATGCCCGGCTGATTTTTTTAATTTATTTATTGTAGAGATGAGAGTTGCCCAGGCGGGTCTCGAACCCGTGGGCTCAGATAATCCCCTCACCTCAGCCTCCCAAAGTGTGGGATTATAGGCTGAGTCACCGAGCCCGGCTTGCTCACATTTTTATTTCTGAAAATTTTTATCTCATAGAAATATAACTATTTACATTGCACCACTTTTCTGACAAGTCATGTAAAAAGAACTTTGAATTTTTTTATTTTATATTTTTATTTATTTTTATTATGATACTGTGGGGTACAGTTAAGGGTTAGGTATACAAATACGTTTCGTTCAGACACCCTTGTTGATAAGAGGTGTTTCCCCGTCCCCAGACAGATATTTGCTACCGTTAATCCCATCTCCCCCCGCATAGTTTCCCACTACTGTCAGTCATTTTCTTATAGTATTACATTGGATGTTCAAGGTCCATTATATGAGTGAGAACATGTGATAGTCGGATCTTTGTTTCTGTGAGAGGTCACTCAGTATTATAG
>NW_007067383.1:0-1921 GCF_000164805.1 Carlito syrichta | reverse complement strand
GGCTCAGGTGATCCTTCTGCCTCAGCCTCCTGAGTAGCTGGGACTACAGGCACACACCACCACACTTGGCTAATTTTTCTTTGTAGAGATGAGGTCTCTATATGCTGTCTAGGCTAATCTCAAACGCTTAGGTTCAAGCAATCCTCCTGTCTTGGTCTCCCAAAGCACTGGGATTACAGGCATGAGCCACTATGCCAGTTTCCTTTCCTAAAGTGTCTACTATTTCTCCTCCAGACGGAGGAACCGGAAGGAGTTGGAGAAATAGAAGAACTTATTATCCTCCATCAACTTGCTCCAGGCATCACTCGGGTTGGCATTAAAAAAAAAGTGTCTACTAGAAAAATGTAATTACATATGTGTCTTACGTTGCAGCACTAGCCTACAGCCTTTCAAATCACTGAAATTTACTACATGGACCCTGTTAGGGTGTCCTCCGTTCCTAGAACACAGCCATGTGGCCTGTACTGGGGGGTTGTGTGAGTGGCCGATGCCTGTTGGCAGTGGAATTATTACTAGTGTCCCTGCCCACTCTCAAAATGTCCAGTTTGGACGACACACCAAACAGTCACCCTGCTTGTGGGTTATGTTAGAAGACGAAGCTGCTCACTCATTCAGGGGGAGCCTCGGATCGATTTTTCGGGTGGTGGTGCTGGGTTTGCATTGATCTGACTCCCCGCCCCTGGTCTTTTGCAGGCCTCCTTGTGACAAATGGCCCCGTCAGCAGCTCAGCTGACCCGGCGTACCCACGTTCACAGGCCACAATCAAAGTGATTGGCTGTCCACTAATCGACTGCTGAGTTTTAAAATTATACTTTGCTGTTGCCATTCTATAATTATAAAAATATCACAATAATTATTATAAAAAAACCAATAGCCTATCATGTGGAATATTTAAAAGTCTTCTATCATTTCCCACACACACCCCCACAGATAACCACTACTCACAGTGTGCTGAATTTGCCTTCGGGTATTTTCTTCTCTGTGTAACAGGTTTGATTGAAAAGTCTCAGTTCAGTGATGAACAAGCATGAAGAAGCTGACTTTATACTCTTAGCAGGCTCTCCAATCCCATTCGCATCAGGAAGACTGCATTGAGCCCAATCAGTTTATGCTCAACCATCCAGTAATATTTAGGTTCTCCCCAAGTCAAACTTGGACTCACTGTAGTTAACACTCAGTGAAATTCAGGAAGTATACCTGTTAGTGGTCAGTTCAAAGACTCAGACCAGGGTTCGTGACTATTTCAGGAGAAGCTGTTTGAAGATGCCTGAGAGAGAAAAGGGAGCATGGAGCCCATTCTCTCAAGTCTTTCCTCTCTCTTCCAGTACTACATCTACGGAGTGTGTGCACGTGTGTGTGTGCATGTGCATGTATTTGTACGCATGCTTGTGTTTGCATGTCATGCACATGTGCATGCATGAATGGGTGGGTGTTGAAGCTACAGTCCCCTTTCTGCTCACCATTGCTACCTCTCTGTGCAGAGGCAGCCTCTGAAAGTTGGTGTTGTCTACGGGATGGTTTGTCTCACTGCAAAGACTGGGTGTTCTGGGCCAGACAATATGAGCTATCAAGCAGTGGTCACTGGTGGGGCTCAGGGCATGGCAATATCACTTTTCTTCTCTCTGCACCTTCCTAGTGGCTGGCACTGTACCCCTTCAGGAATGTGCCCTTCCACTTGACTGGGATATCTTCCCCTGGCCCAGCTTCCTCATCATCTGCACTGGACTCTCCTACCTGCTCTGCTGTGCTCCCCTGTGTATTAGAGGGTAAGCTGAGGCCTCGCCTTCAATAAATCTCACGTCCAACCCCACAGTTATTTAAGGGGCTCCACTTTTTAAGCCATCAGCAACACCAGGAGTAATTGAGCCCTTGCCCTAGGTTTCAGGATGTGACGGTTAATTATATATGTTAACTTGACTGG
>NW_007067382.1:0-1950 GCF_000164805.1 Carlito syrichta | reverse complement strand
TGTGATCAGTGCTCTTCGATGTTATCATTGCCATTGTTTGGGATGCCATGAACCACACCTTTGTAAGCTGGTGAATTTCATGGACAAATATGTGTTCCGACCACTTCATGGACCAACCAGTGTGTCTCTCTCTCTCTCCTCGGGCCTCCCTCTTCCCTGAGACACAATAATGCGAAATGAGGACAATTAATAATCCTATGATGGCCTCCAATGTTCAAGTGAAAGGAAGACACAATTCTCTCACTTTGAATCAAAGCTAGAAATGAAACAGAGGGAGGAGGCAGGTCCAGAGCTGCACTCTTAGCCTCGTGTGCCACTCAGCTGACCAAGCAGGGGGCACAAAGAAAAAGTTCTCAAAGGAGATGAGAAGTGCTGTCCCAGTGAACACACGAGTGACAGGAACATGGGACAGTCTTACAGCTGATGGAGAAGTCTCAGTGGTCTGGACGGAAGATGCAAATGACCCCAACATTCGTTAAGCCAAAGTCTAATCCAGAGCAAGGTCCTGACTTCCTTCCATTCTATGAATGCTGAGGGAGGTGAGGACGCTCCAGAAGACAAGGAGGAAGCCAAGAGAGATTGGTTCATGAGGCTTAAGGAGAGAAGCTGTCACCATGATATAAAAGTGCAGGTGAGGCAGTGCGTGCTCATGAAAAAGCTGCAGCAAGTTCTCCAGAAGGTCTAGCTGAGACAATGGGTGAAGGTGGCCATGCAAAACCACAGATGTTCAATGTAGATAAAACAGGCTTCTATTAGAAGAAGATGCCACCTTCCATAGCTAGAGAGGAGAAGTTGATGTTTGACTGGCTTCAAAGGACAGGCTGACTCTTAAAGACCCTTGGATTTTTGGAATGATAAATAAGCATGGCTTCCAGTTAAAGCCACCAGCTGCATTAGCCACTAACCTGCACACGCATGTTTGCAGTTGCACTATTCACAATAGCCAAAACACGGAACCAACTCTGCTACCCATCAAAAGTGGACTAAATAAAGAAAATGTGGTACACATATACGATGGAGTATTATGCAACCATAAAGAAGAACAAAACCATGGGCTTTGTGGCAAATTGGATGCAATTGGAGACCATCATACTCAGCAATCTGTCACAGAAACAAAGAGCCAAATACTGTATGTTCTCACTCATAAATGGGACCTGAACATTAATCACAATAGCGCAAGGAATTGGCCATCACAGGACACCACCAGAGGAGGAAGGGGGGGGTCACGTAACAACACAAAGGATACCTGGTCCTAAAACAGGGGAATTGATGACCAATTGGAGGTCCAAACTTCGCCTGCACACAGCCTGCTTGTGTAGCTTATCCTGGCTTGTGCCCGATACTCTATAATTTTAAAAAAGAATTATGCTAAATCTATTGCCTATTCTCTATCAATGGAATAAAAAAGCCTGCATGACAGCACATCTGTTTACAGCGTGGTTTACTGAATATTTTAAGCCCCTTGTTGAGACCTACTGCTCAGAAACAAAAACTCCTTTCAAAATATTGCTGCTCATTGTCAATGCTCCTGGTCACCTAAGAGATGACAGAGATGAACCAGGAGGTTAATGATATTTTCATGCCTGCTAACAACATTCATTCTTCAGCCCATGGGTAGAGAGTACTTTCAACTTTCAAGTCTCATTTAAGAAACATTTAGTAAGGCACACAGATAGTGATTCCTCTGATGGATCAGAGTGAAATAATTTGAAACCTTCTGGAAAGGATTCACCATTCTGAATGTCATTAAGAACATACATGACTACTGGGAGGTGGTCACAATATCAATGTGAACAGGAGTTTGGAAGAGGCTGGTTCCAGCCCTCATGGAGGACTTAGAGGGGCTCAAGGCTTGAGTGAGGCGGTCAGTGCAGATGTGGTGGAAATAGCAAGAGAACAAGAAGTGGAGCCTGAAGATGGGATGGAACTGCTGCAATCTCAGGATAAAAT
>NW_007067381.1:980587-994806 GCF_000164805.1 Carlito syrichta | reverse complement strand
CCTCAAAATAATTATGTAATCTTCATTTTTCCTTTAAAAACCTTTTTCTTCCTTTACCTCCTGGCATACTCATATGGTTTACTGTGGCACGCATATTCTCCTTGCAATACTTATTCCAGAATAAACATCATTTTCTCTTAGAATCTCCCTTTCTTGATTCATGTTTCTCCCTCTTTTATTTTTATTTTTATTTTTGAGTCAGAGTCATGCTCACGGCCACCGCAGCCACAACCTGCTGGGCTCAGGTGATCCTTCTGCCTCAGCCTTCCAAGTAGCTGGAATGACAGGCGCATGCCACCACACCCAGGTAATTTTTTGATTTATTGTAGAGATGAGGTCTCATCATGTTGCCCAGGCTGGTCTCGAACCTGTGGGCTCAGGTAGTCCTCTCACCTTGGCCTCCCAAAGTGCTGGGATTACAGGCATGAGTCACCATGCCTGGCCTCAGATGTTTTTCTCATGATTAGACTGGGATTATGGACTTTTTGGAAAAAGATCATAGAGGAAAAGTACCATTTTCATCTCATCATATTGACTATCAACATGCTTTATGACTGTTGATGTTGACCTTGGTCACCAGGTTGAGGCAGTGTTTGTCAAGTTTCTCCATTGGGAAAATACTCTTCCTCCCCACAAAATCCCTTCTTTCTGTACTGTATAAGGGGGCATTCCCTGCCAAAACCAGAATTATTTTTTGGAAGGAGGGCTCCTTGTAGTACAGGCTTCCCCCACTAGGTTCGTGTTCTAGAAACCCATTGGCATCAGTGTCTCAGCTAGTGTTGTGGTAAGAGACCGTGTTCGGCTTCAATGAATTTTTTTATTTTTATTTTCTGGAGATTCTCTCAATGCTTTTGCTCATTGCATGATGGGTGATTTAGGAGCACACCTGTTCACACCACTCTGAGTGTTCAGCAGTTTTGGATCAAAAATGACAGGACCCCTGTGCCCCATCCTCTCTATCTCTCCCCAAGCAACTTTTTTTTTTGTTTCCCTAGATGAAAAACGTCTCAAAAGAAAATGTTTTGCCGATGTGGAAGAGAGAAATAAACAAACAAAAAAACAGCAGAAGCACTGAAAGGCATCAAAATTGATGAGTTCAAAAACTGTTTTGAGCAGTGGAAAATGTGTCTTGATAGGTGTCTTGTAACAAATGGAGAGTACTTTGAAGACAACTGAAATTTAAACATGTAAGAATAAATACACCACTTTTAATAAATACTGGGTTTTTTGGGTCGTCTCTGATACTCTTTGGAAGGAAGTTCCTTATACATAATACTTAAGAGTGAGGAGCTATGCTCCACCTCTTTTAGGGTGAAATATTAGCATAATTTATCTGGAATTCTTTTGTACTAAATATTTGTTTCTTTTCCTACATTTATTAGTTATTTATTCAATCAGATATTTATATAAAGTATGAGCTCATGCATATGTACTTTATACTTTGGGCTATAATCCAATTCTACCTTAATTTTCTTATTTTGTTTCTTAGTTGTTCTTGCTTTGGCTATTGGGAGCTTTTGCAGTGAGGTCTTGAGCTTCATTGAGATACCCTCATCAATTGTGTGTGTTTGTGTGTGTGTGTGTGTGTGAAAGAAAGGGAGGAGGGGTCTCATCTTGCATATTTCCTGACCTCAGTCCTCTTCCCTTATTTCTCCAAGGAGCTCTGGTTCTTTTATTTTGGAGAATGGTATCAGAAAGCAAGATCTGGGTACTAGGTTTGTTCATTGCTATTGGAATGTGTTTCTTTAGGTTCTCTCACCTGACAAAGCAATGAAACATGTGTGTGCTAACTTGTGTATATACACATTATTATAACCATTTCTGTATGTAGCCATCTGCATTCATATTAATTGTATGAGAGTTCTCACTGATGTTGGTAACTCTAATTCATTACCACATGCATCATTCTAGCCTCCTCCCTTTTCTTATCTATAAATTCCCAATTCAACAGTGAGGGAAAAAAACCTGTCTCTTGCCATCTGCTATTCATTTAGTTGACCGTTCAATTTCTGTATACGTGCACAGCAATATCAGGCAGTATTAGACTTGTTAATTCACACCTCTATGGGAAAAAACTTTATCAACTGGAGTAGAGTAATTATCTACAGGCCCTTTTGCTTTGTCTTACAGATGACATTAATTTCAAAGTAAAAGTGTTTTTGATGAGAAAAAGTTTTAAATTTTAATAAAGTCCAACTCACTCATTTTTTTTCATAGATTATGCTTTTAGTGTATCTGAAAACACATTGCTAAACCCGAAGTCACCTATATTTTCTCCTACATTGTGTTTTAGAAGTGTTACAGTTTCGTGTTTTGACATGGAGGTCTGTGATCTACTTTATGTCAAATTTTGTGAAAGTCTTTGTCTAAATTTTTGCTGTTGTTGCATGCCAATTGTTCCAGCACCATTTGTAGAAAAGACTGTCCTTTCTCCATTGACTCGCCTTTGTGCATTTGTCAAAGATCTTGCCATTTATTTACTTTCTTTATTTCAATAGCTTTAGGAGTACATAGAGGTTTTGGTTACATGATGTCCTTGTATAGTAGCAAAGAAGTCTGGGCTTACTACACATTGCACCCAATGGTGAATTTCCATCCCCCCACCTTCTCCCCCCTCCCCTTTCCACTCTCTATGCCTCTGCAGATCCTTAGTTTAGCTCCCACTTGGAAGTGAGAACATGTGGTGTTTGGTTCCCTTAGGATGACGCTCTCCAATTCCATCCAAGTTGCTGTGATAGGCATTATTTCATTCTTCCTTTGATGGCTGAATAGTATTCTATAGTGTATATACACTGCAGTTTCATTATTCAATGATCAGTTGATGGGCATTTAGGCTGATTCCACATCTCTGCAATTGTGAATTGTGCTGTGATGAAATGCTGGTGCAGGTGTCTTTTTTTACGTAATGATCTCTGTTCCTTTGGGTAGATATCTAGTAGTGGGATTGCTGGACTTGACTTTTCTTTTTTCTTTTTCTTTTTTGAGTCAGAGTATCATTCTGTTGCCCACGCTGAAGTTCAGTGGCTCGCCTATGGCCACCCCTGTGTCGACCTGCTGGGCTCAGGTGATCCTTCCACCTCAGCCTTCCAAGTAGCTGGAACTACAGGAGCATGCTACCACGCCTGGTTAAGTTTTTGATTTATTGTAGAGAACAGGTCTCACTGAGTTGCCTAGGCTGGTCTCGAACCCCTGGGCTCAGGCAATCCTCTCGGATCGGTCTTCCAAAGTGCTGGGATTACAGGCTTGAGCCACTGCGCCTGGCCACCTTTTATTTTAAGTATTTTTATTTTATTATTTTATTCCTTTTTTCATTTATTTACTAATTTTACATTCTTTCATTATTCTTTTAGTGGTTACCATAGAGATAACAGCATGTTATTGAAACATCTATGTAAATTACTTCTTCTGGTATTTCTTAGGCCAATGGTTCTCATGCATCCGGATTGCTTTAGGGTTTGTTAAAGCATGAATTGTTGGGTACTACCATCAGGTTTTCTGATTCAGCAGGTCTGAGGTGAGGCCTGAGGATATGCATTTCCGATAATTTCCTAAGTGATATTGGAGATGCTATCCTAGAAACTACCTTTTGAGAACAACTATGTTAGCTACAAAGACGTTGGAACACTTTGACTCTACTTACTTTTCTCTTGACTTTGTGTTATTGCTGTTATGTCTATGTCTGCATCCTCATAAGGAATATTCTTATTGTTTTCTGTAGTAAGTATTCACTTATATTTACCCACATAGTATCCTCTCTGTTGTTCTTTGTTTCTCTTCTCACACCTTTGAACTTTCATCTGGGACCATTAACTATCTTGGCCTTCTGCCTTAAGAACACCCTTTAACATTTCCTTTCCTGGAGGTCTGTTACTGATGAATTCCCCCAAACTTTGTAGGTCTGAAACTATATTTTGCCTTTATCGTTGAAGGCTATTTTTGGTGAATATGAAACATTACATTATTGTTATTTTCTTTTAACACGTTATCTTCTGATTTTCATGGTTTCTGTTGTGAAGATGGCTGCTTACTTTGCTGTTGCTCCTTTGAAGATAACACCTCTTTGGTTTCTGGCTGCTTTTAAAATTTGCTTCCAGTCTTCGGGGGCTACAGTTGTTTCACTTTCTTTTTTTGTTCTGACTGTGTTGCCCAGGCTGGTCTCAAACTCTTGCCTTGACCTCCCAAAGTCCTGGGATTACAGTGGTGAGCCACTATGCCCAGCCTTCAGCAGTTTTACTCTGATGCGTTAGGTTATACTTTTCTTTGTAGTCATGCTGGTTAGGATCCGTATGGCTTATTGAATGTGTGGTTTGAAGTCTTTCATCAAGTTTGTATTATTGTTTCTTTAGTTTTTGACAATATTGTTGCTGGATAATATGGTCTTTATGATACTGATTCTTTGAGATCTGCTGCGACTAACTCTATTGCGAAGTGGTTGATTTTTGGAAACATTGATTGTGAACTTGAGAAGAACGCACATTCTCTAATTGTTAGGTGCACGATTCTAATATGTTAATTATATCAATTCCTTGTTATGTATGTTGTTTAAATATTCATTGTTTATATTAATTTTCTATCTTCTAAGCCATCAATAATTACTAGAAATGTGCTAAAATATCCAATAATGGTTTTGAGGCAATTTTGCTATGTACATCCAGGTTCCAAATTATTATATCACCCCATGAAATGAAAACTGTAATCAATATATAGTACCCTCCTCTGTTCTCAACAATGCTCTTTGCCTTGTATTCTATTATCTAATATTAATGTAGTAGCCTCTGCATTATTTTACTATTTGTCTGATATTTCTAACTTTTTGCCTTTGTATTTTTAACCTTTCCACATTTTTTTTAGGTGTGACTATCTAAACAGTATAGGTAGATTTTTTTAAAACTGATTTTTGGCTGGGTGTGGTGGCTAACGCCAGTAATCCTGTAATCCGAGCACTTTGAGGTGAGAGGATTATTTGAAGCCAGGAATTTGAGACCAGCCTGGACAACAGAGTGAGTTCTTGTCTCCACAAAAAAGTTAAAAAAAAAAAAAAAGCCAGACATAGCAGCGTGTTCCTGTAGTACCAGCTAGTCAGGAGGCTGAGGCAAAAGGATAACCTGAGCCCAGGAGGTCAAGGTGGTGGTAAACCATGATTGTCCCACTGTACTCTAACCTGGGTGACAGAGTGAGACTCCAACTCAAAAAAACCCAACTAACCAACCAGCTAACCAACTAACCAAACAAAGAAAAAAACCCTGATTTTTAAGACCAGTGTTTAATTTATTTACATTTGTTGTGGTTGTTGATGTATTTGGACTTGTTTCTATCAATGCAAGATTTCCCCTATTTGTTTTACTCTTGTTTCTTCCCTTGCATTTCAAAATTAATTCAGTATTTGTGGGTTGCATTTTTTTCTTAATCAAATGTTTCACCTGTTTTAGTTAAAAATAATACACTATTTTCTTGTAGTAATTAATTGTAAAATTTTATCATATATATGACATTTAAGTAAGTTTAAAGTAAGTCAATAAGTGAAATGTTCTCCTGAAAAATACAAAAATCTTAGAACACTTTCCAATTAGCCATCCATTTCTGATTCAAATGCCACTGAAAACATAATATATTTATATCTGTATATTTTTTTCTTTTTTGAGACGTGGTCTCACCCTGTTGTCCAGGCTGAAGTACAGTAGCACAATCATAACTCACTGTAGCCTTGTACTCCTGGGCTCAAGCAATTCTCCCACCTCAGCCTTCCATGTAGCTGGGAATATAAGCTTGCACTACAATATCTAGCCAATTATTTTATTAATTAATTAATTTAGTTTTAGTGAAGATGTGGTCTTGCTTCTGTTGCTCAGGCTGGTTGCGAACTCCTGGCCTCAAATGATGCTTCTGCCTTGACCTCCCAAAATGCCAAGATTACAGGTGTGAACCACTATTTCTGGTCAATTTTTTATTTTATTTATTTATTTTTGAGTTGGAGTCTCACTGTCGCCCAGACTGGAGTGCAGGGGCCGCTGGGCTCCGGCGATCCTTCCGCCTCAGCCTTCCAAGTAGCTGGAATTACAGGCGTGCGCTACCACGCCCGGCTGATTTTTGATTTATTGTAGAGATGAGGTCTCGCCTGCCCAGGCGGGTCTCGAACCCGCGGGCTCAGGCAATCCACTCACCTCAGCCTCCCAAAGGCGCAGGATTACAGGCTGAGCCACCAAGCCCAGACAATTTTTTATTTTAATATATATATATATTTTTGAGTAGAAGTCTCACTCAGTCGCCCAAGCTGGAGTGCAGTGGCATGCTCACTGCTACCACAGCCTTGACCTGCTGGGCTCTGGCGATCCTTCCACCTCAGCCTTCTAAGTAGCTGGAACTACAGGAGTGTGCCACCACACCCAGCTAATTTTTTTGATTTATTGTAGAGATGAGGTCTCACTAAGTTGCCCTGACTGGTCTCGACCTCCTAGGATCAGGCAATCTTCTTGCCTCCGCTTCCCAAAGTGCTGAAATTACAGGCATGAGCCACCGTGCCTGGCTTCTGGCCAGTTTTTAAAAATAGTTAATTAATTAATTAATTAATTAGAGTTGGAGTCTCACTCCATTGCCCAGGCTGGAGTGCAGTGGTGCACGCTCATGGCCAACACAGCCTCGACCTGCTGGGCTCCAGCAATCTTTCCACTTCAGCCTTCCAAGTAGCCGGAACCACAGGCGTACTACCATGCCCGGCTGATTTTTTTATTTACTGTAGAGACGGGGTCTCACCATGTTGCTCAAGCTGGTCTCGAACCTGCAGGGTCACGCAGTCCTCTTGCCTCTGCCTCCCAAGGTACTGGGGATTATAGGCATGATTCACCGTGCCCGGCTTCTGGTCAATTTTTTAAACACTATAGGTTAGGTCTCCTTCTCCTTCCCTTGTCTTTCTCCTCTCCCTCCTCCTTGTCCTTTTCATACATATGATGTATTCTTAGAATTATCCACATCTTTATCAATTTATTCTTTTTACACTTTAGACTTTCCTTTTGCAATGGTTTTCTTTCTTACTGAAGCATATCACTCACTTTCTGTAGTGAAGATCTATTGTTGGCAAACCCTCTTTTTTTTTTTTTTTTTGAGTCGGAGTCTCACTCTGTCTCCCAGGCCGAAGTGCAGTGGCTCACTCAAGGCCACCGCAGCCTCAACCTGCTGGACTCAGGTGATCCTTCTGCTTCAGTCTTCCAAGTAGTTGGAACTACAGGTACACGCCACCATGCCTGGCTAATTTTTTTATTTATTGTAGAGATGAGGTCTCGCCAAATTGCCCAGGCTGGTCTCGAACCCGTGGGCTCGGGCAATCTTCTCACCTCAGCCTCCAAAGTACTGGGATTATAGATATGAGCCACTGTGCCTGGCCTGTTGTCAAACTCTCATTTTTGTTGTTGTTGTTCAACTGTAAATGTCTTTATTTTCTTATTTCTGAAAAGATGATTTTACTGAATACATAAGTTTAAGCTGACAGTTAATTTCTATCAACACTTTAAAATTAATTATTCACTTTTGCTTTCTATTGTTACTGTTGAGATGCTAATCATTATTCCTTCTCTTTCAGGGTACTTTTTTTTTTGAGTCAGGGTTTTACTTTGTCACCCACGCTGGAGTGCAGTGGCACAATCATGACTTACTGCAGCCTTGACCTCCTGCCTCTTGAGTAGCTGGTGTGTGCCACCATGCTCAGTTAATTAAAAAAATCACAATTTTTTTTTTTAGTAATGGGGTAATTATTAATGTTGCTCATTACAAGCATGAGCCACTCACCCAGTCCAGGTTACTTTTAATATCTTCTTTTTGTCTTTTATGATCTACAATCTTACTACAGTATCTTTGTGGATTTCTTTTTACTTAACTTACTTGTTATCTCTCTTTTTTTGTTTTTTTCAGTTGGAATCTTACTCTGTTGCCCAAGCTGGAGTGCAGTGGCACGCTCATAGCCACTGCAGTCTCTACCTGCTGGGCTCAGACAATCCTTCTGCTTCAGCCTTCTAAGTAGCTGGAATTGCAGGTGCACCACATGCCCAGCTGATTTTTAAAAATTTTATTGTAGAGACGAGGTCTCGCCAAGTTGCCCAGGCTGGTCTCAAACCTCTGGTCTCAGGTAATCCTCTTGCCTCGGCCTCCCAAAGTGCTGGGATTACAGGTTTGTGCCACCATGCCCGGTTACTTGTTATATCTTGATTTCCTTTACTTGTGAATTTTATGTATTTTATTGATCTCAAAAATTCTTTGTCATTTTCTCCTCAAATACTGCAGCTCTCCATTCACTTTATTCTCTTTTCTAGGACTCTACTGGATACAAATTATTTTATTATATCCTTCATAGCTTTTAATCTATCTTAGTATCTATCTTCTTTTTTCTCTATACTGGATCCTGGATATTTCTTTTGATATATTATTCAGTTCACCAATTCTTTCTTCATCTACATCTAATCTGCAACTTAAACTGTTAAATTTTCTTTTTCAACAATTATATTTTTTATTTCCAAAAGTTTTTTCTTTTTGTCTTTTATGTTTGCATGATATTTTGAGTCTCTTAACAATACTTTTGTGAACATATCTTTAATTATTTCACCAGTTTATAGTTAGAAATTTTATGTTCTATGCATAACAATTCCAAAATATGAATTCCTTGGGAGCTTCAATCTGTTTGTAGCTATGACAGATGACTTGTTATAATAGTTCCTTCTTTCCATGTGTGTTTTCCAATTTTGGTTTTAAGCTCATATTTGTTTGCTTATAATCTGTGAGAATCCCATGGAAATACACCCATGATAATTTCTCCAGAAAACATTTTGGTTTTGTTAGAAACAGGGGACAATACTTACTTTGAATACTTTAGTGTCCTTTGAGAATCTTAATTTAAAGTGGAACTTTCAGGTCCAGCTCCTGTATTTGCTTCTAGTCTTAGGAGTTCGTTCAGCTATCACAGCTATGATATTGGCTTTTGTCTTCAGGGCAGTTCACTTTCTCCTTTTTATTATTGTTCCCCATCTTGTATTTTTTAAATTTATTTTTGGAGGGCTGTCTGAAGATTTCCCTCTTTCCTTACTAATTCAGAAATGGAATAAGGGATGGTTTATCCAGGATCTATTTTGGGGGGGGTGGTAGGGGGAATTTTCAGAATATTTAATTTCTCTTACTGCCAGAAGTAGAAATATGAGGTCTTTTTTTCCCCCAAGTGTTTCTTTATTAAGGTTTAAGATATTTACAACTAGTTCTTCAGATGAATTTAAACAAGGTAATTAGGTCAACAAAACTAATATTATTCACCATGATTAAGCACTGTTTCTCATGGCTCCAGTTTTATGATCTCCCCATTCACTCTATCTTGTGTGAGGAATGTAAACTTGCCATGGGAGGCTGGATTTAGAATGTTCAAATGAGCAATTATCTTTGAACACCAACACAAGTCATGCATACAATTTGGCAGATTGAAGATTACATATAGAAGAGACTTGAGGTTCCTTTCAAAACAAATAGAGGAGTGAGAACATTACTGAGTGAAAGCCAATGAGCTCCATCTCTTTAAAAAGTTAAAAAAAGTGGCAAAGAAATCAATGATCTGACTTTAATGAGACTGACAGTCTTTAAAGTTTTTGAAAATTTAATATTAATCTTTTATATGCGTACAGATCCAAAGCTTTTCAGTGAATACAGCAGCATGTAAAATTTGCTTTCAATGGCAAGGTTGACTCTGTGGAAGGTTCATGGCTATTTCTGAATCCTGTGCCTAAAGTGAAAAACAGAGTGTAGAGAGTAGAATACCCTGACACAGTTTTTTTTGTTTTTTTTGTTTTAGTTGGAGTCTCACTCTGTCGCCCAAGCTGGAGTGCAGTGGATGCCCATGGCCACCACAGCCTCGACCTGCGGGGCTCAGGCAATCCTTCCCCGTCAGCCATCCAAGTAGCCAGAACATACAGGCATGCGCTACCACACCCAGCTAATTTTTTGATTTATTGTAGAGACGAGGTCTCACCATGTTGCCCAGGCTGGTCTTGAACCCACAGGCTCAGGCAATCCTCTCGCCTAGGCTCCCAAAGTGCTGGGATTACAGGCTGAGCCACCGAGCCTGGCCCACTGACATATCTTAAGCAAGAGTCTTGGTGAGATCATGAGCTTGATATACCAATTATATTTTCCACAGTACGGAATGTATCCTTTGCCATGTGTGTATCTCAATTTAGAAAACACCATATGAAACCAAGGAGAAGCTGTGGGCATCAGAACAAAGTGGGCTTGCTTTCTGAAACTGGGCCTCAGAGTCTTCTTTTTGGTGGGCCTGGTTGGTCAGGAATGGTTAAAGTTCTAAGTAAAACTTTTTTTTTTTTTTAGTTGGAGTCTCACTCTCTCACCCAGACTGGAGTGCAGTGGCCGCTCCCGGCCACCGCAGTCTCGACCTGCTGGGCTCCGGCGATCCTTCCGCCTCAGCCTTCCGAGTAGCCGGAATTACAGGCCGCGCTACCTGAGTTTTGATTTATTGTAGAAATGAGGTCTCGCCAAGTTGCCCAGGTGGGTCTCAAACCCGCAGGCTCAGGCAATCCACTCACCTCAGCCTCCCAAAGGTGTGTGATTACAGGCTGAGCCACCGAGCCCGGCTCTGAGTAAAACTTGATTTACAGGTGTTTCTTTGCAAATAAACATGCTCCATTGTGTAGACGCAAGGTCCCCATTCACACGTCTCTTCAGGTCTCATGAAATGAAGTTTATGTTCATTTCACTTCCCCTCCCTGGGTCTCAGTCACCTCCTTAAACACTGAAGAATCAAGACCGTATGCTTGCTAAGGTTTCTCCTAGCACTGAAAGTTTGGTGTGACATGTGCAGCTTGGAGTGTGTTCTGGTACTTACCACAGCCTCCCTCTCCTGGTACACTAAACATTTGTCCCATAGCAAAAAGGAGGACAATTTTCTCCATCATGGGCCTAAATAGACTCACAACGAAGTTTCGCTTCTTAAATACTGTCTAATCTATAGATTTTTTTTTAAGAAAAAGAAAAAAAAAAACTCTTTTCAAATGACTCAGCCATTTTCATCTGTTGCTTCTTCTTAGAGAACACTGAGTTACCTCCGGAACAGCCAAGACTGTGTTGATGGTTTCTTTAATTCACCTTTAGGATGATAAAGCAGAAAAATGGAAAGAAGCTAACACTTAGGTGACACTGAGGGAACCTCTGTATCACTCCTTGCTTGAAGCTTGAGCTGAATTTTCAGTGATGCGAGAAAGTGCATTACCTTCATTATAAAAGACAGATTTGGATTTTAGTCACTTGCAGTTAAAAGCATCCCAATGGAAATATATCTGCCGGGCATGGTGGCTCATGCCTGTAATCCCAGCACTCTGGGAAGTGGAGGTGAGAGGATTGCCTGAGCTCACAAGTTCAAGAGCAGCCTGGACAATATGGTGAGACCTTGTCTCTACAATAGACCAAAAAATTAGCTGGGCATGGTGGTGGGCGCCTGGAATCCCCACTACTTGGAAGGCTGAGGCAGAAGGATTGCCTGAGCCCAGCAGATCAAGGCTGCGGTGGCCGTGAGCGTGCCATTGCACACCAGCCTGAATGACAGACTGAGACTGCAACTCAAAAAAAAAAAAAAAAGTCTTATTAGAATTTCACTTGAACATATGACTCAGATAAAGGTTTTTTTTTAATCTCTGAGAGAAACCAAAGTACTAAGGCATACTTTGTTTTAATGAAACCAAGTCTATAGAAATCCAAATTTACGAAAAAGTAAATTATTTGCATTTTAAAAGAAGCTTAAGCAAATTTATGGGAGGTTCACTATGGGGTTTCATTATTTGGCCAGTTTCTCCCATAAATAAAAAAATGTGATTAGCCTGACATCTACATTTCAAATCACTACATTATCAGGGATATGTACATTGTGTAAAGTGGAGGCGTGCCTGTTCTGGGTTTTTCGGTACTTAAGTATCATCACTGCTCTCAACTTCTGAGGTCCAGTAGCAGGCAACCTTCTGTGGCAAATATCTAAGGTTCCTTTAGGAGTTAGAAGCTTACAGAGAGTCTCGGAGTTAGACATGCTCTTGAGCAAACAGGAGTTAATGATCAGGCAGCACATACATGGTTCCCGAAAAATGTTTATGGTGGGAAATTCTGGGAGACATGAGGTGTGGTAGGTGTGTGGTCACCTAGTCGCTTCTTACATTTGGAGCTGGCACAGTGACCCTGGTCCTTGAGTTTTCGGGTTTATAAGTAGAGTGACCATGTGTCCTGATTTTCCCAGGATAGTTCCAGTTTATGCTGTCATAATCACTAATAACTCCCTCTACCAGTTCTTACAATCTGCGTGAGTTGGGGGGGGAACCAGCACACAGAGTTACACAGACAAAGGATTCACTTATTATTTTCTACAAATACTTAAGTTTCCATGGAAGAAAAGGGGTGAAATTCAATCCACAGAAGTTAAAGGAAAATAACATTGGACTTCATGGTGGACATAGGTAAGGAGTCAGGATTCCTGAGAGCAGTCCCATCCAAGTCAACAGTAAGAAAGAAAAATTGGCCGGGCGTGGTGGTTCAAGCCTGTCGTCCCAGGATGTTGGGAGGCTGAGGTGAGGGGATTGCCCAAGCCTTTGAGTTCGAGACCAGCCTCGGCAACTTGGTGAGACCTCATGAGGGTGCATGCTTGTGGTTTCAGTTACGTGGAAGGTTGATGCGGAAGGGTTGCCTGAGTCCAGCAGGTTGAGGTTGCGGTGGCCGTGAGCATGCCACTGCACTCCAACCTGGGCGAGATTCTGACTCAGCCTGGGCGAGATTTCAGCCTGGATGAGATTCTGACTCAAAAAAAGAAAAAAAAGAAAAGAAAGAAAGAAAAATTGCAGTGCCCACCTTCTTCCACAGAGGGGCATTCGAAGCTCAGCCCTGAACACATCAACTGTTTTTAGTGACCGGTGGTAGAAAAAAGCTTCCAATCTTTTCTCTGTACCTAGGAATTATGAAGCGGGTAGAATTAAAAGTAGTTTTGCAAGGCTCTGTGTGAATGAGGCAAAGCCATTTTAATATTAGTCCCTATGCTAGCAACCTATTCACACTTAAAGATGTAACAGAAATGTGTTAAATTTGGAAACAAATTTCACTTAAGATAGGTTTGGGCCTCTTATATCAAAGATGGACTAATTTAGGGGCAATATAGTTTCCGTTGAAGGTCAAAAAATGGCTTATCAGCCCACCTCAAATGCTCATGCTGTCATCCCAGTGGGCAATATGGAATTCAAATTACATCTTGAGTAAGCAGAATTGTAAATCACTACGAGTTATGTTCCAGTACATTTTCTTCTTTCTTTCCTTTTTTTTGAGTTGGAGTCTGTCACCCAGGCTGGAGGGCAGTGGCACGCTCCTGGCCACCGCAGCCTTGACCTGCGGGGCTCAGGCGATCCTTCCACTTCAATCCTCCGATTAGCTGGAATTATATGTGTGCACCACCATGCCCGGCTAATTTTTTGGTTTATTGTAGAGATGGGGTCTCACCAAGTTGCCCAGGCTGGTCTCGAGCCCACTGGCTCAGGCAGTCCTCTCACTTCGGCCTCCCAAAGTGCTGGGATTATAGGTGTGAGCCACTGCGCCCGGCCCAACACATTCTCTTTATTTTTATTTTATTTTATTTTATTTTTGAGTAGGAGTCTCACTGTCTCCCAGGCTGGAGGGCAGTGGCACACTCACGGCCACAGCAGCATTGACTTGCTGGGCTTAGGCGATCCTTTCGCCTCAGCCTTCCAAGTGGCTGGAACTATAGGCATGCACTATCATGCTCAGATAATTTTTTGGTTTATTGTAGAGAGGGGGGGTCTCACCAAGTTGCCCAGGCTGGTCTGGAACCGTGGGCTCAGGCAATCCTCTCACCTTGGCCTCCCAAAGTGTTGGGATTAGGGGCTAGAGTCACCGAGCCTGCCCTAACACATTGATGATATTCTTTTTTTTTTTTCTTTTGTAAGAGATGCGGTCTCGTGGAGTTGCCCAGGCTGGTCTCGAACCCGCAGATTCAGACCATCCTCTAACCCCGGCCTCCCAAAGTGCTGGGAAATCCTTATCCTCGTGCCTGGGACAAAAGTCTTTGGAGGTAGCAGAGGCCCGACTGCATTTCCGCATCAGCCGTGGAGGAAGCTGCGCGGCTGGTGGGTCGCGAACACAAGTGCCTGGGGGTCGGGGGGTAGGTGGTCCGTCGGAGGGGCGACCCTTAACTTTCC
>NW_007067381.1:973798-980119 GCF_000164805.1 Carlito syrichta | reverse complement strand
CGGCCACGTGGCATCCCCAGGCGCGCACCGATGAGTCGCGGAGCTCCGCCGCATTGGAAGTTCGCCGTCTATTATTATTATTGCGATTATTATTTTGAGCTGCCATGTGTTATGAAAGAGCAGAGCCCGCGCGGAGTGCCGGGTCCCCAGAGAGCGAAATACGCAGTGACTGCGGTCGGACGCTCGGCACAAAGGCACGGCGCGCACAGGCTTCCCAGGCCCCCGATGCCTCCCGCAGGCCGGAGGCGGCGCGGGGGGAGCCTGCCCGGGGAGCCTGCCATCTGCAGCCCTGCCGCCGCGACCCCGCGCGCGGGGCGGGACTGCGGGCCCGGGCCCCGCGACGCTGGGCTTCCTGGGCTGGAAGTCGTCGTATAGGCTGGGTTTAGCTTCCGCGGGCGAAGGTGGGTGTCAGACTAAACCCTGAACCTGGCTTTGAGAATCAACGATAAAGGAGCATTTTACTGTTCAATGAAAAGGGTTGATTTGTGTTGCTTCCAGGCTCTGGAGGGTTTCCTTAGCCCCGGTAGGCTTCAAGATGTACTTGGATTGGGAGCGTTCAAAAAAGCATATTTATACAGATTTTCCAACGTTGTGTCTCATACACTGTAAATATCTACAACTTTTTGTCAGTGGAAAAATAAGAGTAAAAAGCCAAAAAACTATATTTAGACAGTTTATTCGGCAGTGTACCAGATGGCATTACTGCCAAAAGCTTTCGTGTTGGTTATTTTAAAAGCTTTTTTCTTAATTATTAGAATATCACTTTTACTGTAGAAAGTGCAGAATTGATGTAAATCCACACACCAGTATCGTAATGTATCCAGTTTGTATTATGCTTTTTTTCTACCAATTTTGTGAGACTTTTCCAATGACATTAAATCTTTTTGGAAAAAAAAGTAATGTATCAATTTATGTAACTCATCATTGTTGAACATCAAATGTTAACCATTTCTAGCTTTCCCTGTTTTAAGTAACACAATTAGCACCTTTGTATACAAACCTGTTTGCACCTCTTTCATACACTATTTTACTTTGAATTTCTTTGACTATGTTGGGTTTGAATTACCCTGCAAACTCTTTCAGAGCTGGGCGGTATTTTACTATCACTGTGTGTCTTGTATCATGACCAGCACATACCAAGTGCCCAATAAATATGGATTGAGTGAATAAAAGAACAAAAAAAGTTAGTAGGACATTTGACTTTCTTGTTTTGTGAATTGCATTTTTATATTATTCATTTGTTTAGTATTGTGACAGTTGTCTTTTTCTTAAGAATTTGTAATTGTGTTTTACATAATAAAGATTTAACTTTTTGTTGATCACATATGTGGCAAGCTTCTCTCTCCTCTGCAAGTTTTAAGAATATGTGTGTGTGTATGTGTGTGGAGGTACTTTTGATTTCCAGAAGTTAAGATAAATAATTCTTTATTTTTTTTTAGATTGGAAAATATAGGTTACTTAGAAATTAGAGAGAAAGAGAGAAGAGATTCACCTCCCAAAGGTAGGGGAGGGGACCAAAGCTAGGAAAACATGGTGACCATTACTCAAAGCCAGATTAGAATTTAGGAAAGCGATGGCCAAAAAAAAATTTCATAAGCATCTATTTGTGCGATATACTTTACCACACATACAAAATAATTTGCTATAGTCGATACTCTAAGTCTAAGAGGCATTTTGACATATATTGGACATCACATTTTTATTTTCCGATTTACCAAGTTTTTCCTTGGACTTGGAATTTTTTTCAGCACTTAATGCATGAGATAACAAGGTATTGCAATCTTAGTCTGACAAACACCGGATCTTGAGCCTGCTGTCATACCAAAGAAAGTTATGTCAATTCTTTATTCCCCAATGACTCATTTGCTTTTTTCTTGTTCATTATTATTATAGATATGAATAGAAAAGAGATCTTTGCTTATTAAAATATTGGATTTAATTTCATTTTTTTAGAGACAGGGTCTCTGTTCCCTGGGCTGGAATGTGGCAGTGCAAACAAAGCTCACTGCAGCCTCGAACTCCTGGACATATGTGATCCTTCTGCCTTAGCCTCTCAAGTAGTAGGATTACAGGCACACACCACCATGTCCAACTAATTTTTAAAGTTTTTGTAGAGACGGAGTCTTGTTATGTTGCTCAGGCTGATGTTGATTTCCTGGTCTCAAGTGATCCTCCTGCCTTGGCCTCCTAAAGATTGGGATTACAGGTATAAGATACCACATCCAGCTGGATCTTTGCATTTTAAGGCATTTTCTGCACGCATCTCATTCCTTCTGAATGTATAATGCCCTTTGGTATCCCATCTGGTTATGGTTGAAGTGACAAATGTTGGGAGATAGAAATGGGTGTGGCTATTTGATACAGTAATAATTTACAATTTCATGAGTATGGATATTGTATTAGTTTGCCATGTCTTGCCTTAACAAGACACCGCAGACTAGAGGGCTTAAACCAACCACAAGAATTAATTTTCTCACAGTTCTGAAGGCCAGAAATCAAGGTCAAGCTGTCAGCATGCTTGATTTCTTCTGAGGCCTCTTTCTTTGGCTTGCGAATGATCTCCTTCTGGCTGATCCTCAGATAGGCTTTCCTCTGTTCCTGCACGTTTTTGTCGACATTTCCTCTTTTATAAGGACCCAAGTCCTTTTGGATGGGGACCCACTCTACACTTTAACCAAATGACCTCTTTAAAGACCTCTTCTCCAAACACAGTGCCATTCTGAGGTGCTAAGGCTTGGGGTTAGGAGGGTTTTGGGGAGATGCAATTCAGCCTATAACTGATATCTAATGAAGACAGGTGAGGTCTTTTATTTTTCCTTTGCATCAATATTGCCGGAGATGGAAGCATGGTATGGATGCTAACAACACTCTAAGGCATTGCTAAGGTATTTCAACCACAGAAGCAGACAGGATTTCACATTCCAGGTACTTTTTGTTAGATTAGGCTTGAAGTCTAGTCATGGGAAAAGGGATTGCCGGAAGTAGATTTTTTTCCTTTTCCCTGCTTATATCAGCAGATGTTTGGGTTACCTGTGGCTCTAATTCATTTTTGTCTTTACTCTGGACATATAGCCGTCTGGACCTTGGACTTGACTAAACTCAAAGGAACCTCAGTGACCTTGGAGCTGACTTTTTAAGAGTTTCTAGTAAGAAGTGATACACGTCACTTGGAATTGTTCAATAAGCATCTAGCAATTGCTTTTGGAGTTATTTGTCTGACTTTGGAAGATGTGAAGAGGTAGGGTACACCTGTGAGGTAACAGGGAAGGAAAGTTAGCTCTGTCAGATTCTGACTGGTTCCCTGCTATTTATCGCTTAAGCCCCCTGAGTTCCTGGAGTCTTCTTGGCTAACTCTGGCCAACATGCTTCTTTCTGCCTGTCTTTCAGTCATGTACTCGGTAAGTATTTATTGATGCCAAGTGTATGTGGTGGATAAGACAGGCCTGACTTGTGCTTTCATGGAATTGACTTCTTAGTAGGAGGAGACACACAACGAATAAGGACACAGGTGAATGTGACTGTTTCAGATGGTGAAAAGTGTTGTAAAGAAAAACATCGGGTGAGATTACTATCACTGTGTGTCTTGTAGCCCTATCTCACGGGTGATATGGGAGCTGAGATCTTGGGAAACAAGCAGCCAGCTGCACTTGGGGGAAGATGGGCCCGTGCAGAGACCTGGAGGCAGGTGAGGACATGGCTGGTGAAAGATCAGAAGGAAGGCCAGTGTGTCTGGACACTAGTGAGGGTGGGAATGTGTAGAGGCCACACGGTTTCAGAGGTTGGCAGGGCCCAGGACAGCTGAGCCTTTGCAGTACTTTGGTGAGGAATGCATTCCCTCCACCTCCAAGTAAAATGCAAAGTCATGAGAAGATTTTAAACTCCACAGTGACAAGTTCTGGTTTATAGATTTTTTTTTTGAGTTGGGGTCTCACTGATGAGGTGGTGTTTACTATAGCCCAGGCTATAGTGCAGTGGCACAATCACAGCTCACCACAGCCTCAACCTCCTGGGCTTGGGTGATCCTATGGGACTATAGGTACATGCCACCATGCCTGGCTAATTTTTTTTGATTTTTTTGTGAAGGTGAGATCTCACTGTGTTGCCCAGGCTGGTCTCAAACTCCTCAAGCAATCCTCGTGCTTCAGCCTCCCCAGGTGATTACAGGCAAGAGCCACGGCGCCCGGCTGCTTTCTGCAAATTATTGCCATAACTTTTCGGGTATAGAATCGTCTCCCTGAGTGTTTGCCACTTGCCTTGAGTGTGTGGAATCAAATTCTTTTAGTGATTCCAGCTCCTTGGAAGAAGGTAACTGCATAATGATGAGGTGGTGTTTACTTAACATGCATTTACTACAGTGACTATTTTCTCCTAGTGGAAACTAGTCATTGTGGCATAGCTAATATAGCAATTGAAAGGTTAGAGACCTCTTGTAGCCATATGGAAACAGATTCATCATTTCTTCTTGTGAATTTTTCTTCATTCTCCAGCAGGATTGATTAACCTCTGACTTCAAACTGATGACCTATTTTTTTTTTTTGCTAAGTCTTTAATAATAATAGTAGGTCTCACCAAGTTGCCCATGCTGGTCTGGAACCTCTGGGCTCAGGCAATCCTCTCACCTCTGTCTCTCATGGGGAGGTCAGGGATCGCAACTAAAAATAGTCTTGCTTTTAGTTGGCACCCTATAAATATCCTTCATTTCTACCTACTCTATTTATTTATTTATTTATTTGAGAAAGCAGGATGTACTGAGAGGACAGAAAAGCTCCCAGAGGAGGAAGGAACCCAAGGACGTTGTCCTCTATTTATATGGTCATGGTTCTGAAGTCTCTTAATTCATTGAGGTACTTTTTAACTATTGAGATACTAGAGTAGGTTGGCAGGTGTTCGTTATAATCACTTGTGCTGTGCTGCTGTGGCTTGCTGTAGGTGAGGTTGGAAGCTGCCGTTGGAAGGGAGGCAAGAGGGAAGGAAGAGACTTGCTGTGAAAAGAGAATTTAGCACCTCTCATCTGTTCTACCCCTACAGCAGCGAAGCGTGCAGACTAAGATCTGTGCTCTTGCTCAGTTTTTTTCTTTTTTTTGAGTTGGAGTCTCACTGTCACTCAACCTGGAGTGCAGTGGCATGCTCACGGCCACCACAGCCTTGACCTGCTGGGCTCAGGTGATCTTTCTGCCTCAGCCTTCCAAGTAGCTGGAACCACAGGTGTTTGCCAACCATACTTGGCTAATTTTTTTATTTATTGTAGAGATGAGGTCTCGCCAAGTTGCCCAGGCTGGTCTGGAACCCCTGGGCTCGGGTAATCCTCTCACCTCTGACTCCCATAGTGCTGGGATTACAAGTATGAGCCACAGAGCTTGGCCTGGTCTGTATTCTTTACTCTGTGACCTTGGACATATTCTCAAGTTCATTAAGCCTCAATTTTCAAAGCTGCCATATGAGGATAATCATAGTCCACACCATATGGTGCTTCCCTGAGAATTAAATGAGATAGAACATGTGGAATATTTGGTAGGTTGTAAGTGCTCAGTAAATATTTGCTATTATCATTAGTGACTTTTTCTTATTATAATAGTGATGTATTTTCATTATAGTCAATTAAGAAAATGTGCAAAAGAAAATCTACTCTAAATTATTTTCTCTGTATACATTGTTATCTCATAAAATTTGATTTTATTGTATGGTACCTATGATTAACACCATATCTCATGATATAATCTTTTACAATATCATGACCAGCTAAATAGAATTCCACTATATAGACATATTGTAGTTTAGCCTGTGATGTTCCTTTTATTTGACATTTAGGATTACTTCCTGTTGTTCACTATTGGAAAGAGTACTACAATAAACATTCTTTTTTTTTGAGTAGGAGTCTCACTCTGTTGCCCAGGCTGGAGTGTAGTGGCTCACGGCCACCAAAGCCTTGACCTGCAGGGCTCAGGTGGTCCTTTCAAGTAGCTGGAACTACAGGTACGCACCACTATGCCTGGCTAATTTTTTTGATTCCTTGTAGAGACGAGATCTTTTTTTTTTTTTTTTTTGAGTTGGAGTCTCACTCTGTCGCCCAGACTGGAGTGCAGTGGCCACTGCGAGCCACCGCAGCCTCAACCTGCTGGGCTCCGGTGATCCTTCCGCCTCAGCCTTCTGAGTAGCTGGAATTACAGGCATGCGCTACCACGCCCGGCTGCTTTTTTATTTATTGTAGAGATGAAGTTTCGCTGCCCAGGCGGGTCTCGAACCCACGGGCTCAGGCAATCCACTCACCTCAGCCTTCCAAAGGCGCGGGATTACAGGCTGAGCCACCAAGCCCGGCTTTGC
>NW_007067381.1:925190-973778 GCF_000164805.1 Carlito syrichta | reverse complement strand
GCCTCAGCCTTCCAAGTAGCTGGAATTACAGGTGCACGCTACCACACCCGGCTAATTTTTCGATTTATTGTAGAGATGAGGTCCTGCCCAGGCGGGTCTCGAACCCGTGGGCTCAGGCAACTCACCTCAGCCTCCCAAAGGCGTGGGATTACAGGTGTGAGCCACTGTGCCTGGCTTTGCAATGAACATTCTTATGTGACCTTTTTTCTTTTGCACATACTTGTGACAACTGTCTCAGACTCAATTATAGAAGTAGAGTTGCTGGCTGAGTAATATCTATGTTTTTAGGATTTGGGATCTTTAGTACTCAACTAGCCACCAGAAACTTGTTTAAATATTTACATTAACACTTATATTTTATGTAATAATTTATATATATGTATAAAATATATATTTTAAAGTAAATCAAAGTCTCACTCTGTTGCCAGGCTGGGGTGCAGTTGCATAATCGCCGCAGCCTTGACCTCCCCAGACTCAAGCAATCCTTCTGCCTCAGCCTCCCCAGCAGCTGGGACTAGCGTGGTGTGCCACCACACTTGGCTAATTCTTTGATTTTTAAATAGAGACATGGTCTCACTATGTTGCCTGATCTGTTTTCAAATGTCTGGGCTCAAGAGATTCTCCCACCTTGGCCTCCCAAAGTACTGGGATTTCAGGTGTGAGCTACCAAGCCTGGCCAAAATTTATATTTTAATTAAAGCAGAATGTGAGAGTAACTGTCACCTTGGACCTTCACCAACACCAGTCATTAGCTTTTGACAAAATTTTCATTAATTCATCAAATATCTTTTGAGTGCCCACTATAGACTAAGCATCACTCTAGGCATGAGCGTCGGCAGTGAACAAAAGAGGCAGAAGTCTCCTTGCTTTCACGAAGCTGACATAGAGTGTGTCCGATGATGTCATTGTTGAGGAGGGAACTAAGGGCAGGAAGAGAGAGTGTCTGGTTTGGGCAGAGGTACAGTTTTCACGGGGCATCAGGAAAGTGCTCACTGAGAAGGTGAATTTGTGTAAAGACTTGAAGGAGGTGAGAAAGTGGCCCTTGGGGATCTCCCGAGGATGAACTTTCCAGGCAGAGGGAAGAACAGGTGCAAAGACCCTGAGGCAGAGGCTTTCCTGGCATGTTCAAGAAATAGGCTGAAGCCGGCTCGGTGGTTCAGCCTGTAATCCCGCGCCTTGGGAGGCTGAGGTGAGTGGATTGCTTGAGCCCGCGGGTTCGAGACCCGCCTGGGCAAGTTGGCGAGACCTCATCTCTACAATAAATCAAAAACCAGCCGGGCGTGGTAGCGCATGCCTGTAACTCTGGCTACTTGGAAGGCTGAGGCGGAAGGATCGCCGGAGTCCAGCAGGTCGAGAGTGCGGTGGCTGGGAGCGGCCACTGCACTCCAGTCTGGGTGACAGAGTGAGACTCCAATTCAAAAAAAAAAAGAAGAAAGAAATAGGCTGAGCGCGGGGGCTCAGCGCTTTGGGAGGCTGAAACGGAGGATTGCTTGAGTTCAGGAGTTCAAGACCAGCCTAGGTAACACAGTAAAACCTTGTCTCTATAAATTTTTTTTAAAAATTAGCCAAGTGTGGTGGTGAGCACATGTCTGCAGTCCTAGCTACTCGGGAGGCTGAGGCAGGAGGATCGCTTGAGCCTAGAAGTTGGAGGCTGTGGGGAGTCGTGATTGTGCCACTGCACTCCAGTGTGAGTAACAGAGTGAGATCCTGTCTTACAAACAACAGCTAGGAGACACACACGGCTGTGTGAGATGCACAGAGGAGAACAGAAGGTAGTAAGGTCAGAGAGGTGACTAGGGCTCGGGTCACGTACACGTAGGGAATTTTACACCATTTGAATACTCGGACTTTCAGTGTGAGATGGGAGTCATTAGATGGACCCCAGTTAGCTTATGCTTAAAAGGGTTACTCTGGTTTGGGCACAGTGGCTCACACCTATAATCCCAGCATTTTGGGAGACCAAGGTGAGAGGATGCCTGAGGCCACAGGTTTGAGACCAACCTGGGCAAATTGGTGAGACCTCATCTCTACAATAAATAAAAAAATTAGTTGGGTGTGGTGGCGTGTGCCTGTAGTTCCAGCTACTTGGAAGGCTGAGGTGGAAAGATCACCTGAGCCCAGCAGGTGAAGGTTGTGGTGGCCGTGAGCGTGCCACTGCACTGGCCTGGGTGATGGCGTGAGAATTCAACTCAGAAAAAAAAAAAGGGTTACTCTGGCTGCTGTACTGAGAACAGATTGAAGGGAGACAAGGCTGGATATAGTAGAAGGCTGGTTAGAAGGCTACTGTAGTCATTTAGAAGATGGAAAATGAGCTGGGCACAGTGACTCACGCCTATAATCCTAGCATTTTGGGAGGCTGAGGTGGGAGGATTGCTTAAGGCCAGGAGTCGAGGTCATCCTAGACAACATAGACCTTGTCTGTACAAAAAAATACAAAGTTTAGCCAAGCGTGGTGGCACGTACCTGTAGTCCCAGCTACTTGGGAGGATGAGTTGGGTGGATGGCTTGAGCCCAGGAGACTGACACTGCAGTGAGCTGTGATTGTGCTACTGCACTCCAGCCTGGGTGATAGAGTGATACCTTGACTTTAAAAAAAACAAAGATGGGGCATGGTGGCTAGACCAGGGTGGTAGCAGTATAGTTGATGAAAAGTCATCTGAAAGTAGCTGGAGAAAATGATGGAATTTTCTGGTGAGCAAAAGAGAGGAGTTGAGGTTTTTGATTTGGGCAGCTAGCTGAGGTGAGGAAGCCTGCAGGAAGAGCAGGTCTGGGTGAAATCTAGGAGTTTGATTTGGACATGTCACCTCGGAGACGCCTTTTAGACATCCCCATGGAGGTATCACCTGGGGAGTTGAACACATGCCCCGGCAGTGCAGGGAAGCGGCTCAGACCGGGAGGACAGTGGCTTAGGGAGGTGGGTGAGTGAGGGCTGGGGAGGATTTTCCTTTTTATTTTATTTTATTTATTTATTTATTTATTTATTTGAGTTGGAGTCTCACTCCGTCGCCCAGACTGGAGTGCATTGGCATGCTCCCGGCCACCGCAGCCTCGACCTGCTGGGCTCCGGCGATCCTTCCGCCTCAGCCTTCCAAGTAGCTGGAACTACAGGTGTGCACTACCACGCCTGGCTAATTTTTGATTTATTGTAGAGATGAGGTCTTGCCAAGTTGCCCGGGTGGGTCTCGAACCTGAGGGCTCAGGCAATCCACTCACCTCGGCCTCCCAAAGCGCTGGGATTACAGGCTGAGCCACCGAGCTCGGCCTGAGAATTTTCCTTTTTATAGTATGATAAGTTACAGTGTGTTTGCTCATTGATGGGACTGGTCCATTGGAGAAGGAAAATCTGGGGATCCTGGAGAGGTGAAGGTCCTTGAAGCGTAGGCACTGAGTAGGCAAGGTGTTGTCACCAGATGACCAGCAGGAGGGTTGCCTTTAAATAGGTGTGCACACAATCCATCTAGCCCAACAGAGAGGAAAGCAGGAGGGTGAGTGCGTACACAAGTATGTGTCTAGGTGGGTGGCAGAACTTTGTGCAAGTCCTCTTTAATTTGCTCTGGTTTCTCAGTGAAGTAAGAAGGAAGATGATCAATGGAGAAGGAGAAGGCTTGGGGAGACGCGCTGAGGTGCGTTGGAAGCTCTTCACTCTGTGGCAGTGTGGGGCATGGCCTGGGTGAGACAACACCCACCTGAAGAGAGCATTACTGTGGTTCTGGGAGGGATGCTGAGAACCTGCAGGGGGAAGAAGAGTAGACATGGAGAGAAGGCATAGATTTCAGGTGTGATTTGGAGACAGGACAAACAGAACTTGCTGATGGGTCAGTGGTAGAGCCGAGGAAAAGGGAGTGATCGAGAGTGAGAGTGTTGTGCTGGCATGGTGGCTCACACCTGTAATTCCAGCACTTTGAGAGACCAAGGAGAGAGGATTGCTTGAGGCCAGGAGCTCAACACCAGCCCGAGCAACACAGCGAGACTGCGTTTCTACAGAAAGTAACAAAATCAGCTGGGTGTGGCAGCACACGCTTGTATTTCCAGCTACCTGGGAGGCTGAGGCAGAAAGCTAACCTGAGCCCCGCAGGTCGAGGCTGTGGTGAGCTATGATGGTGCCACTGCACTCAAAAAAAAAAAAAAAAAAGAGAAAGAAAAAAGAGTGATATTTTGTGGAAAGCATTTTAAAAGGTAGAAAATTACAATTGCTTCAGCTAGACTGAAATGAAGGCCTGGGATATTTTACCATTTTGGTTCATACAACTGAAGTTCACTTAGCTCTTTCCTGACTTAAAATCCCTCCCAACATTCTGGTAATCATTGATTTTAACATACTGTGGCATAAAAACAGCACAGATGATTTAGAGAAGAAGTTGTTGTCAATTACTGGGCTCTGGAAGTGGATAGTAATATATTGTCATTTTGCAGATGACAAGATTGAGGCCCAGAAAGGTCATCAGAGCTAATAACAAATGTTGGGGGGGGGGAGATGGGGGAGTGAATCAAATAAAAACTGCTTCATTAATTAAGAAAAGTACTTAACATCTTGGATTACAAAACATTAACGACATGCTTATTTTGTTTTATAATGATTAGGACAAAAGCCTCATGCAAATAAACACTAAGTACCTTTTTTTAATTTAAATTTTTATTTTAAAGATGTGGGGTACAATTCAGGGTTAGGTACATAAGTGGTCATCGTACAGTAAAGTTTGGGCCTCCACTTATTCCCCAACACTAAGAAATGCTTTTGACAATGATTCCGCATGATACATTAATTGCCACTGATTGTCAGAAACTCTTCTAAATATGTATAAAGGAACATACAACATTGGCAGAATCTTATATGAGATTCTTATGAGATTCCAGCTCTTTTTGGAAAACTAAATATTTGTGATGTTCTGCATTTCCGCTTTTAGCGGAAAAAGTAGACAATTTTAAAACACTGATTTATTAACGTTTTACAAAGTATCTTTTTTTTTTGGCTTAAACGTAACTCAAACCCTAGTTCTTGATACTGGGGTGTTATTACTATGTTTTTAAAAAATATTTGCTGTGCCAGTCACACTTGACCCTGGAATATGACAACTTCCCCTAAAATGCAAACAGTGACAAAGCACTAGAAATAGTTCATATAGTTACTTTCATTTCCTTAGGACTGTCCCTTAATCATTAACTTAAACAGTTTGGTTTTGAGTCAGGGTCTCACTGTGTTGCCCAGACCGGAGTGCAGTGGCATGATTATGGCTCACCGTAGCCTTAAGTGCCTGGGCTCAGGCCATCCTATCACCTCAGCCCCCCAGTTCCTGAGACTATAAGTGTGTACCACCTCGTCAGGCTGATTTTTGGTGCCTGGTCTTTCTATGTTGACCAGGCTGGTGTTGAATTCCTGGGCTCAAGCAATCCTCTTGCCTCAGCCTCCCAAAGTTCTGTGATTACAGGCATGAGCCACTGCACCCGGCCTTAAAAAGTATTGATTAAGCACTCTCTAATGTCCAGATTGTTTTTTTAGGACAACTTTGTTTTTTTTTCAACTTGAGTCTCAGTCCCTTCAGGGCAGGAAAGATTCTTTACTTCTGAACATGCTTCACACACAGCATCTGGTGTCATGCAGAGTAACTGTTTGCAAACATCACTTGAAGAAAAAATAATTCAAGTTCTTAAACTTTTCTTTGAATTTAGTTAGGCACATTTGAAAAAGTCATGTTTCCCTCTGTACGAACATGCATGTACAGAACCACATTGTCTTTGGATCTATCTACCTCTGACAATTAACTATCTAATTAATTAATCATCTGATAATTAAAATGACCTCCTTTTGGCTGATATTGGATCCCAAGAAAGGTTCAAAAGAAACTTGATAAGTCATGTTGTGTCATGTTCCTTTGTGAGACACCCTTGCTATTTATCATGTTATGTCATATCTGGTCACATTATGGTGATGTTAAGTTGAACGGGACATGGTGATATATTAGAAAACATCTAGTACATTAGATTTTTATGACGTTATCCAATTTTCACTCTTTCAACTATGCAAAGTTGGCAAATTTAGAATCTCTCAGCCATCAGTAAATCTAGGCCTGTTGTTCATCAACTAAGTTAATACAACTGGACTCAGCTCTTCCCTCAATGTCTAGTTTAAGGTCTTGGTTAAGGCACTTTGGACAACATGTGAGCCTATGTGCCTTACAAGTCTTGCATGATCCTGTGCTTTGGTCTACTGAATTCTTAAGTCAGCATTAGTTCTTACAATAGAAGAAAATTAGAAAACAAAATCTTTAATTGGATTTGGGACACACCATTTTTCTCCCTCTGCCTCCAGAAAAGCATTAACAAGAATTAGAATTGCAAGCTGGGCTCGGTGGCTCAGCCTGTAATCCCGCGCCTTTGGGAGGCTGAGGTGAGTGAATTGCCTGAGCCCGCGGGTTCGAGACCCGCCTGGGCAGCTTGGCGAGACCTCATCTCTACCATAAATCAAAAAATCAGCCGGGCAGGGTAGCGCATGCCTGTAATTCCGGCTACTCGGAAGGCTGAGGCGGAAGGATCGCCGGAGCCCAGGAGGTCGAGGCAGCGGTGGCCGGGAGCGGCCACTGCACTCCAGTCTGGGTGACAGAGTGAGACTCCAACTCAAAGAAAAAAAAAAAAAAATGAATTAGAATTGCAAGGGAGGACTCTGCAAGAAAATCCAAGTTTTATGATCTTCGTTTGGCATTCTGTATTCATGGCAGCCTCAGTGATGTCAGTGTTATTGCCTTTGTATTTGTGGAGATATTTTTGGTTTCAAGATGGTGTACTGATGTCCAAAATGATTCTAGAATTCTGTGACTCTGTGGAGTACAATGAATCCATAGAAATAGAGCACATTTTTAAACATTGTATGCTAAACATCTTAATGTACAGTATACATGGGCCTTAGTGCAAAATTCCAATTTTCACTTGCTGTGATTATTGTATTATGTTATTATGGCCTAATGTGGAATTTAGGGAAGGCTTATGCGGTTAAAAGTGACCTATGGCTGACACACTGTTTCTTTAATAAGCTACAGATGACATGGGTCTCTTCTCAAAGGGGATATTGGCTTTCTGTATATAATTAATAACAAGAAAACTGTATCCTGACTTTGAGGTCTGCAGTAGCATCCTGGAACAAAAAGGGCCATAAATTAACATCAATTATGTATTAAAGTTCCAATTAACCTGGCTGACACTGATATACTTTAACAAGGCACATTTAGATAAAAGAAGAAACTCTCTAATTACTTGGGACAGGACCTTATGACCCATTCTGCTCTTTTATCCCAATTCCAACCTAATAAAGAATGGAGTGAGAAGGAGCAAATTCCACAAAAGGTGACAATGGAGCACCAGAAGATATTCCCTGGGATACCCTTTTGCTATCGAGAACTCTCCATGATGAATATTTTGCTGTACTTGGATTCTTAAAGACAAGCACAGCCATTGCAGAAGAAGGGTGTTTTAAAGTTGTAAACGGTGGCATCTTTTAAAATTTCCCACTAGAACGGGTTGGGCACCTCAAGCATTTACTGTGACTCCCCTTCCCCCACCCCACTTTCTGCCTGGACCCACTGTAGACACGTTCTCTGGGAAGGGAGCTCATGGCCACAATCCCTTCTGCGGTGCTCACTCTCCGCCCACCCCCCATCGTTGGACAGCCTTCCTGTTTTCCATTTGATTTGGAAAATCAGAAGAGCATTCTGGTCCCCGGTCCCCATCTGTTCTGCAGGTGGCTCTTTGGATTTTGTTCATCTCTGTCTTCTGTCCACTGCTGGGCATCTTGCCCACTTAGTTCTCTAGGTCCTCGTGTCCCTCCTGGTGCCTATTGGTCAGTTAGCATCACCCACAATCGCACATGTATCTTCTGGGCTGCACACTGCACGCACTGAAGTGTTCCTTCATCTGAAAACACAGAAATAGCAGATGAAGATATTCATAGAATGGGTGAGAGAGAAAATGCGGCGATTGTGGGTGATGCGGGGGGCGGGAGCCAAGCAGATCCTAGCTGAGGAAACGGAGGGAAGAACATGCACGATGAAATAAGAAGTGATTTGTCTTTATCACACTTTCATCTTCCTGTAGATCATTATCAAATGTTACAGCCATTTGCTTTCCTACGGCGATCTCCCATTCGATCAGTGCTGTTTCTGACGTCTTTCCTAAGCCTGTACTCTAACTCACCCTCCACATAGATGGAGGAGCCTCGTCTCATTTGTCTCACTTACCCTTTATTCAGCCAGGCTTCCCTGCTCACCCCCCACCCAGCAAATCACACAAGGCATAAACGCTTTCTTCAAGGCTCTTCCCTGCCTATATCCAAAATGAGACCGACTTTTTATAGACATGAATGAACTCAGCTTTTAGGCAAATATGAAATTAAAAAAAAATCAAGAGATGCATCTAAATAAAGCAGAATTTCTACTTATACATTTGAATAAATATATCCAAGTTCTTTCTGGGCCACAGAGATATGCGAATAGATACTTGGATCTATCTAAGTACTAAGCCAGTATCTAGAACAGATGCTTATGACTAGAGATGAAAGTAGACATATAGAATTTAAATTTGTCAACATTCGTGGCCAGTGAGAAATTGTCACTAAGTATAACTCTGACCACTTTTTTTTTTTGGCAAAGAAAAGTGATGGTAAAAGCACAAGACATAGGATGTTGCAGCTGGGGCTGGGATCTAAGGTTAACTGGCTGAGGCTGACGGGGGCAGGGCAGCGGCTCTGCGCCAGGTAAAGGCCCCAGGAACTTCCTTTGAAAGCTGACTTTCTGCCCTTAACCCATTTTGGCCTATGTGCTCAGGCCCAGGGCTTCCAATTGTTTTCTTATCCCCCAATTTTGTGTTGTTCTGACCCTGATGTGACAACCCAACTCTATCCTACTTCCTTTGTCTGCTTCATTGGAAATCTCAGTTCAAGGATAAACAGGAAAGTCTTACAAGTTTCCAAATAGAAAGAACAAGTTACATAAAAAAATGAAAAGAGTTCGAGCGGCCTTGTTCTTTTCTTTTGAAACATAGAAGCCAGAAGACAATGATTTACGGCATCTACAGAGCACTGAGATGAAATTATTGTAATCTAACTCATCTGAGAGAAAAAAAAAAGCAACAAACCAGTGAACCTTTGCCCCAAACAACTGATTCAAGCCACATGATCTCTCACCCGGATTATTGCAATAGCCTACTAACTGGAGTTTGGTCTCCGCACAACCGCCGGAATGATCCTTTTGAGAACAATGTTCAGATCACATCACTTTTGTGCTCAAGACCGGTTAGAGGGTCCTATCTCCCCTTTCCTTTCTAATTTAGTCTCTGACCTTCTCGCCTTGCTCACACCTCACCCGTCACAATGGCCACCTTGCATTTGGCCTAGAACACACTTCGCCCAACTCCGTGTGGCTCCTTCCCTTCCTCAGGTCTCTGTTCGATTATTTCTCATCAAGGAGGCCTTCTCTAAGCCAGTATTTTAATAAAATAGCAACCCCCCTCCGTGCTCATTCTTTATCTGCCTTACTCTGCTTTATTTCCTCCATGTCACTTATCATGGGCTTTACCATGTTTGTTTATTGTCTTTTCTCCCACTAAAATTTCAGCACCCTGAGGACAGAGGATTTGTTTGTCCACTGTTACCACCGAGAATAGGCCCCTAGTTAGTTCTCATCATTTGTTAAATGAAAGGAAGGGGATCAATATCAGTCAAGATAATCTCCTACAATGAAGAATAAAAAAAGGCATGTGTTGATATCCAGGGACTCAGAGAGCAGATTGCCTGCAAACACCAGTTAAATTCCTTTTTCTTTTTTTTTTTTTTGAGTCAGGATCACCCTGTGTCACCCAAATTGGAGTGCAGTGGCATGATCACAGCTTACTGCAGCCTCAACCTCCCATACCAGTTAAATTCTTGAGAAGATCTTGAAATCGCCTAGAATACTCATTTTAAAAATACAGATTCTCAGACTGTAACTGAGATCAGTAGAACCAGAATTTCCAGGCAAAAGTCCTGGAATCTAAATATCTAATATTTGAATATTACCAAAAGCCTCTTAGAGTTCATAGCTTAAGGCAAGCTTAGAAAACTCTTTAAGACTAGCTTACAACAAGTAGTCCAAATAGACTTTGAGTAGCAATAAGTGAAGTATGTGTTTGTATCTGAGTTATATAATATATGATACATTGCCTATCAATCAATCAATCAATCAATCAAGAGTTCAACAGGAAATTTGCAATACAAATTCTGTATAAAGATTCTTGAAATAAAACAGATTTTTATCTGATCCGTTCTTTAAATTGCTCATTTTTCATTACAGTTTCAATTGCAGTCAGTTCAGTTGTGTTTCAGTACTAAGTTCCTTTTATCAACCAACAGATGCAGCTGGAAATACATAGACATGATACTGTACTTGTTAAAATGAGCTCATCTGTTCATTTTAATAGGAGAGGAAGGGAATGAGATACACGAGTCTCACTGGTCATCCTTATGTAAAACACACAAGGATTCTTTGGCTGACATCTGGTACAAGGGCAAATTACCCATTCCCCAATATTATTTGAGAATATCACTGTGTTACAGCATGGTACCATAACTGACATTTATATTGATTATCCATATTGGAGAAAAAGTAAGACTCACAATACTCAGATTAAGAAAACAGGGAGACCGGGTTCAGTAGCTCATGCCTGTAATCCCAGCACTTTGGGAGGCAGAGGCAAGAGAATTGCCTGAGCCTTTGGATTTGAGACCATCCTGGGCAACATGGCGAGACCTCATCTCTGCAATAAATTAAAAAAATAACTGGGTGTGGTGGCGCACGCCTGTAGTTCCAGTTACTTGGAAGACTGAGTTGGAAGTATCATGTGAGTGCAGCAGGCCAAGGTTGTGGTGGCCATGAGCAGCATGCCACTGCGCTCCAATCTGGGTGACAAAATGAGACTCTGACTAAAAAAAAAAAAAAAAAAAAAAAAAAGCAAGCAAGCAGGGAATTGTTTTAAAATGATTAAAAGTGGATAACGTAAAGTACGTCTGATAATTCAAGCAAATAACTGTTTGATAGCTAATGGTATAATGGACACTGGAGACTTAGAGGGAGAAGGAAAGGTTGGAGAATGAAAAATTATCTATCAGGTACAATGTGCACAGGTGGGAGTGGTGGGTACACTTAAAGCCCAAACAAAAACTATTTGTACCTCCCAAAGCTATTGAAACAAAGAAAAAAAAAGCAAGTAATTTTTTGGAAAATATAATTATGGCAAAAATTGATTCTTGAATATCAGATAAGTAGGGTACTATTGCGTAAAATAAGATCATTGAAAACAATGTGCTCATACTCTCAGTGAAGAGACTAAAGCATGTAAAAACATGAAATAATTAAGGAGTAGTGAACCAGTGCCTTGTGCAAGTTACCTAATTGCTCTGATTCACATAGTGGCCTCACCAGCAGATTGGATATAATGATGTAAAATACCCCAGGGAAGTTTGAGGATTAAGGGGAATGATTTATGCCCTTGATAAATGGTATATCATGCCACTAACTGAGGAACCACAGAAGTTCAGAGAAAGAAGTGATGGCTGGGGATCAACATAGCCAGGGAAGTCTTTACAAAGATGGAGAGATTGAAACTTGTTCTTGGAGAAAAAGGGGGGAGAAGATCAGCATAAACAAAGGTGTAGAAGTGAGAAAGAGCATGGTATTTTGGAGGGACAATGAGATGGGAAGACAGTCTGACTGAAGGGGCAGGTTGTAAAATACAAGGTTGACAAGGTACTCTTTTTTTTTTTAAAGGTTTTATTTATTTATTACTTTAAAAAATAGAGATGGGGGTCTTGCTATTCTATCCAGTCTGGTCTCAAACTCCTGGCCTCAAGAGACCCTTCTTCCTCAGCCTCCCAAAATGCTGGGAGTATAGGCATGAACCATCATGCCATGCCCAGATATATTTCTTCATTGTAGAAAATAGATACAACACAGGAGGGAAAACAGAAATATCCTATGATTCTACCACCCAAAGATCACTACTTTGGTATGCTTCCTTCTTTTAGTTTTTTTTCCCTTATGTAAATATTTACTTTTATAACAAAAACACAATTTAGAATAATACTATATATAAACTTGTGTAGCTTGCTTTTACTACTTAACACTCCATTGTTAGCATTTTTGCATATTATTACATATTTTTTGGAAGTAGAATTTGTGATGGCCACATAATATCACAATTTGTGGCCTTGCTGTAAGTTAAACAGCCTATTAATGTTGGAGTTTTAGGTTATCGTTTTTTTCTCCTTTAACATATAACACTACCGTGAGAATGATTAAAAAAAAATTTAGGCTGGGTGTGGTGGCTCACGCCTATAATCCCAGCACTTTGGAAGTCTGAGGTGAGAGGATTGCCTGAGCCCACTGGTTCGAGACCAGCCTGGACAACTTGGCGAGACTTCATCTCTACAATAAACTAAAAAAAAATTAGCCAGGCATGGTAGCGCGCGCCTGTGGTTCCAGCAACTTGGAAGGCTGAGGTGGAAGGATCGCCTGAGCCCAGCAGGTCGAGGTTGTAGTGGCCAGGAGTATGCCACTGCCCTTTAGCCTGGGTGACAGAGTGAGACTCCCACTTTTTAAAAAAATCTGATTTTTTTTTTCTCAGCAGGAAGAATTACTAGAATGACATATCTTGGTCCAAAATATTTGAGTTTTTTTTTTTTTTTTTTACATCCAGTGACCTCTGAGCTTTTTACTGACCCAAAGTGTATTCTGCTCCTTCTGCCTCTGCGACTCAGAAGTTGGGTGTCCTTGGTCTGAGACACCACTTAACCATTCATTGTCCTGTGGGTGGTGGCCTTTTGGATGGACTGAACGCAGCTGCTGCCCTCTAGGGCATCACAGAGACTGAAGTCCTCCTCGTCTGCCAGCAGGCAGCCGTAGGTGGCGATCAAGCCCTGAGCTTGACCTTTATGTTCAGCAGGGCCCAATACTCTAGGGCCTGCTGCTGGCCTTCTGCAGGGGTCCATGCCAGCTCGGACTCCAGGTGCAGCAGGGAGCCGTTGGTGTCCTCCACCTGCATGGCGCAGCGGGCCTCCACCTACCTCAGGCTGTTCTCCGAGCTGAACTTTAGGTTTCTCACAGAGTCTGGGTCAAGCTCCAAGGAATGTGCAGTACGTCTCAGCCCTGGAGCGACATCTCGGCAGCTGCAATCTCCATGGGCTGCGTGGGGACCACTTCTTGATCTTCTGGGACCAGTACTTGTCCAGCTCCTCTCAGTTCTTCTAGGCCAGCTCATCATACTGGGCCTGGGTGTTGCCATGGTCTTGCTGAGGTCCTGAGATTTGGGGACGTCTACCTCCATGGTCAGCCCAGAGTTGGCAATCTGGGCTTGCAGGCCTTTTACTTCCTCCTTGTGGTTCTTCTTCATGAAGAGGAGTTCCTCCTTGAGAGCCTCGGTCTCTGTCTCCAGCCACAGCTGGATGACACTGGTGTCATCAGTGACCTTGGGGAGCCCATGGATGTCGCTCTCCATGGACTGATGTGTGTCCAGTTCTGTCTCATACTTGACTCTCAAGTTGTTGGCAGCAAGATGGGCGTTGTCCATCTGCAGAAGGATGCAAGCATTGTCCACAGAAGTTGCAAAGATCTGAGCCCTCAGGTCCCTGATGGTCTTGAAGTAATGCCCCCAGTCTCTGACTTGGGGTCCCTTCTTCAGGCGCTCCTGGATTTTGCTCTCCAGCCTCCAATTCTCTGTCTCCCGGCTCCCCGCCCTGTCCAGGTAGGATGCCAGGTGGTCGTTCAGCTCTTGCACGGTCTCCTTCTCGCTCTGGATGACCCCAGACCTCCACCATCTTGCGGCCAGGCCCCCGGAATCCTCAGCCTCCCCAGAAGCTGGTGGAGAAGGACACAGAGATCTGGAAGCTCGAACTGCCAGCACCTGCATTGGTGCTGGCCACGCTGTTGGTGAGTGGGAGGCTGGGTGGCTGAGTGAAGCCCAGAGACCAGTAGTTGGTGGAGAAGGTGGTGGAGTGAGTGAGGACTCTCATGGTGACCATGAAGGAGAGCCAGACTGCAGGACTCATGTTCTCCTTTTGAATATTTTTAAGGTTACTGGTATATTTTTGTCAGATTGCCTTGCTGAAATGTGTGTTTATATTTCCACTAGTAGAATATAAGTGTGTGCATTTTATTCACTCTTGGCAGAGACATTTGGACTCAGTGGAGTTCTTGATCAGAGAATGATTAGTGGCAGTAGGAGAGATGGGAGGAAGAGATGCTGGAGCCGTTCAGGGTCCACAGGTGCCATGACCAGGTATTGAATCTCAGTGATCCAAGGACTAACAGACAAGGAAATACAGCTAAGAAAGCCTTCCTCCCCTCCATCCTTCCTCAGTTTCTCTCTCTCTCCCCCCTCCCACGGCCCTCCCTCTTCCCCCATTTTTCTTTCCCTCTCTCTGGACAGGGTCTCACGCCTTAGCCCAAGCTGGTGTGCAGTTCACCGCAGCCGGATCCTGGCTCACCACAGCCTTGACCTTCTGGGTTCAGAAGCAATCCTTCTGCCTCAGTCTCCCAAGTAACTGGGACTGCAAGCATGAGCCACCATGCCCAGTTAATTTTTGTGTTTTTTTGTAGAGACATGGTCTGACTATGTGGTCCAGGTTGGTCTCGAGCTCCTGGGCTCAAGCAATTATCCCGCCTCCGTCTTGCAAAATGCTGGGATTACAGATGTGACAGATACCTCGCCCGGCCTTCTCTCTCTCTCTCTCTCTCTCTCTCTCTCTCTCTCTCTCTGTTTTTTCTTAATAACTTTTTCCTGTTATTGAAAAATACACATCATTACAGAAAATTTGTAACATACGAAAATGCAAAAAAGTTAACATTTCGTTACATATCTTTTTAGTCTTTTTCAATATATCATTCAATATATTTTACAAGTATTTTCATATATTAGTTTTTTTTTGCAAAAATAAAAGTATTTTCTTTCATAGATGTAACAATTTACTCATTTCCCATTGTTGGATATTTGAGGCAGATTTTTCTATGATTTTCTACTATTATAGATAATGCTGCTATAAATATTTTGTATATACATTGTCTTTATTTCTGTTTTTTCCTCTAGAAGAAAGGAATTAGGTTTAAGAAGCATTTTCAAAGAATCAGTAACAAGGTTCATTACAGACAGTACACATACACACACACACACACACCCACAACTAGGACAAATAAAAAAACAGTCCCTTTGTTTCTAAACTTGAAGGCTGGGATACAACACAGAAAGTTCCAAATAAGAGCTAGTTTTGGAGGAAAGTTGATGGGTTCAATTTTGAACATAAACGGAAGCAATAAAAACAGAAAGATGAAAGTAAAAATGTTATTTCAAAAGGTAAAGTGTTCATATAGTCAACAAATTCTATTTTCATTATTGATATTTTGTATCTTATTCTAGTATACTAACCAACATTATAAGAGTGATATGGAAAGATCTATGGCATTACTATATGTTTTCCACGCTGAAGCATATTATTTGTATAAATAACTCCCAGCAGAAATATTGCAGAAAAATACTTGAGATGTCATCCCTCTTTTAATTTAATGCTCATCTTTTATGTAAGTATTACTTAATAAGAAACATTGGCATATATCATTGCTATCCTTTTTTGTTAGTGAATGGGAGAACTATCTTTTTCTATATAAAGCATTCACTTCGGAAGACTATACAACAAAAGCCAGCATAAGAAAGCCAGGTGGTGGTGTACGCCTGCAGTTCTAGCTACTAAGGAGGCTAAGGCAGGAGGATTGCTTGAGGCTAGGAGTTTGAGGCTGCAGTTTGCTATGATTGTTCCTGTGAATAGCCACTGTACTCCTGTCTGGGCAACATAGAGAGGCCCTGTTTCTTAAAAACAACAGTAACAACAACAACAACAAACCCAGCATATGAAACTGGTCTATCAGTTATAAAATTTCCCAAGTGAGCAGGTGTAAAACTCAGTTTACTCTGTCTCTGTGTAACTTGGTTGAGCCCATCTTGTTCAAGGATGCATCGACTTTTCTTTTTTTTCTATACTACCCCTGTATTTATTTGTTTGTTTGCTTTTGAGATGAGGCCTCACTCTGTCGCCCAAACTGGAGTGCAGTGGCATGATGATGGCTCACTGCAGCCTCTACCTCCTGGGCTCAAGAGATCCTTCCATTCCAGCCTCCCAAGTACCTGAGAATATAGGCATGTGCTACCATGCCTGGCTAATTTTTTTCTTTTTCTTTTTTTTAGAGACAATGTCTTGCTATGTCTAGGCTGGTCTCAGACTCCTGGGCTGAAGAGATTTTCCTGCCACCCGTGGTTCACGCCTGTTATCCCAGCACTTTGGGAGGCAGAGACGAGAGGACTGCCTGAGCCCATGGGTTCGAGACCAGCCTGGGCAACTTGGTGAGATCTTGGCTTTATAATAAAAAAAATAAAAAAATATTAGCTGGGCGTGGTGGCGTGTGCCTGTAGTTCCAGCTACTCGAAAGACTGAGGTAGAAGGGTTGCCTGAGTCCAGCAGGTTGAGGATATGGTGGCTGTGAGCGTGCCACTGCACTCCAGCCTGGGCAACAGGGTGAGACTCCAATTAAAACAAAAAGAAGAGATTCTCCTGCCTTGGACTCCCAAAGTACTGGGATTACAGGTGTGAGTCACTGCCTCCACCCTTGTCCCCCTGTATTATTATTATTATTGTTATTATTTTTTAAATAAAAAATAAAATACTTCCAGATAAAAGAAGGAACCAAAATTAAAACATTTCTTATTCTCATAGTATGTTAGATAATATAGTCCTCTTATCAAATCATGGTTTTGTTGTCACTGGTTGTTTGCTTGTCACAACAGCGCTTATAAAAAAAATTTGCCTACTAAGACTTGTTTCTTTTTGAAGCACTAAGTTTGAGTTTGAGTGAATTTGCAGCTTTGCTAAAATACAATGTCTCTATCTTTTCCAGTGTTTTCTCCTGCTGCGGCAGTTGGAGGTGTCTCAGTGTTTTCATTCTAATATGCTTCAAAGGTATATTTTAAACTGGCAGAGAATAAAAATGGGAAATGCTTTTCCCTTTGTCCATTACTGAATTAAGGTTGTGGTCATTTTGCTTCATGATTTAGAAATAAAACTTGTTTGAGTTGATGATTGTTTTCTGGTGTAATGTATACTTTTAGTTAGACAACAGGGGCTGAACTTCTTTGTCGCTTACCTGTTCTAAATGCTATGGATGTATTCATTCAGAAACATTTTTTGGATGCTTTCCAGATGCCAGACACTCTGGTAAGTGCTGGAATGTAGCTCTGAAAAAAGAAAAGAAAAAAAATAAAAAATAAAAAATAAAGAGAAAAAGGCTAGGTCCTGCTTCATGGAGCTTATAGTATATGAGAGAGACAGTAAAAAAAGAGCATAGAAATCAACATACAATTATAAGTATTGTTATGAATACTACTATAAATTATGAACACAATTATAAAAGGGTATTATAAAATAATAACAGGAATAATAGGATACTATCTGACGCTCTAAAGGACAGCCATATTAAGAGTGGGGGACATGAGAAAGTCAATTAGGATGCTATGGCAGTATTCCAGATTAGTAATCCAAACTGCTCTTGGAAAGTATTTTTCATTCAAGACATTTCTATACAAAATGAATATTGTAATTAATTTTATTGTGTGCATAATTGATAATTAACAACAAAATATAAACAACCATATTTATATAAATAATTGTTCATATAAATAATAATTCATATTTTAATTTCACCCCAATTTTGAATATGTTTTAGTATGCTGTATCTATATTGGGAAAATGTGTGCCTCTTCTCTGATATACTATACTACTATAAAGGAGTGAGCCAATGTTAGTTTACCCTCCTTGGAGTGACTAATTACATTGACTATTTGCATAACTGTGGAAAAATTAGAGCATTTATAAAAGCACAAAAACAAATGCCTCTTAAGTTGGTAGTCACTTTGAATTAACTTCGATTTGTCAAGTTCTCTGTGTAGTTCTATTGCTTTTTGCTTTATACATTTTGAGGCTATTTTATTGGGTGCATATAAGTTTAGAATTGTTATATCATTTTGAACAACTGAACATTTTATCATTATGTATTAACCTCTGATCTCTAATTATGCTTGTCTTAAATTCAGTATTAGTTGATAACAATTTCAGCTTTCTTTTGGTTAGTATTTTGCAGGAATGTTTTTCTATACTTTTTAACCTTTTCAGTCCTTTTGTTTTTTAACTTTTTTTTTTGGAGTTGGAGTCTCACTTTGTTGCCTAGACTAGAGTGCAGTGGCTGCTCCCGGCCACTGCAGCCTCGATCTGCTGGGCTCAGGAGATCCTTCTGCTTCAGCCTTCCAAGTAGCTGGAACTACAGGCGCGTGCTACCACGCCCGGCTAATTTTTTGATTTATTGTAGAGATGAGGTCTCGCCAAGTTGCCCAGGCAGGTCTCGAACCCGTGGGTTCAGGCAATCCACTCATCTCAGCCTCCCAAAGCGCGGGATTACAGTCTGAGCCACTGAGCCCGGCTTGTTTTTTAACTTTTGATTATTATTTTTATTTTTAAACATTTTGTTTGAGTTAGAGTCTCACTCTGTTGCCCAGGATGGAGTGCATGACTACCACAGCCTTGACCTGCGGGGCTCAGGAGATCTTTCTGGCTCAGCCTTCCAAGCAGCTGGAACTACAAGCATGCACTACTTGTTTTTGCTCTGAATTGATTATAAAAAGATCCACTTTGTCATGTTTTACTAGCTTCTGAATTCATTTTCCTTTGCTTAAAGTAGAATACCCTTTTGCTTTCCAGATAGCTTTTAATGGACATGTAATTTTTCACTATCAACAATCCAAGGGAAAAGAAGATAATTCAGCCATTGAAAGTTTTTCATCAACATCTAGTTTCCACACATGCAGTAGCACATGAGCACACTTAAGGTGAAGTAACTCATATTTATGACTTTAGACTGATGAGCCTTGGAGGTTGTGGACAGTGGAGTGGGTCTGCGGGCTGTGTGCAGGAAATGTCATGGAATCTGGAGTCTCCGTGTGATGGAAGAAGGGAGGTAGCAAGGGAGCCATATGTGGCATTCTCGTCAGCAGTATCCTGTCAGAGCACACTCAGGAGGTCACGGAGTTCTCTGAGCAGAACAGGCATGTGTAGAGCCCCCTAAAAAGCATGTTGGCCATTTCCGGAATGGTGAGTATTTTGTGGAAAGCGTTTTGTAAACGTTATTGGGGAAAGTAAGAGTTTTTTTGGAGACATACTTAAGTACGACTCTGTAACTAAACTGATTCAGGGACTAGAGACTCCTTTGGGGGACAAGTAACCTCACCTCTGGAGTGTCCTTGGAATTGGAGTGTCCTTCCAGTTCAGATTTTGTAACTCCCTTGAGCCTGGTGCTTTGCTCTTTCTAGACGCCCAGGAGGTCTGGCCACGGGTCTGAGTACCCTGTTTTCCTTTTTTCTATATGTAGTAATGCAGTCAAAACTGGAGATCATTATTCTTGCCTCCAAAGTGCTTATAACTAAGTTATCCAAGTGGAAAATACTACTGAATTCTCAAACGCTTATACTGGCAAACTAGGAGTCCCGTAGACACTCTCTGTGGGCTCAGGACCAACCTCTTGGGGGTTTCAGCCCTGGTCTGTGCATTGCTCGCTTCACTCCACCTTCCCCTGCTTTCCTATAGCCTCAGGCTCTCAGGTCTCTCAAGCAAATCTATCCAGTAACCTGTCAAATCATTTCAGTCTCACCCCTGAGCATTCTCCCAGGCTGTTGTTTCCTGTTTACAATACCTTCACCTCAGTCATCAACTCTCTCTGCACTCAGCGTCTTCTGGAATGCCTGATATTGTCATGATAGCATGATAGCATGCTGAATATATTTGCAATAGGTCACAAGCTCTTTCAGGCTCAAAGCTGTCTGCACAAATAAATCCCGGGACTCTTCTCCTGCCTTCCATCACTTCCCTGCCGAATGGACTTATGCCGTGTGTTACTAAAATTAGCCGGGACACAGGTACTAATTCCTTCAGTGTATGTGTGTCAAACTGTCCCTGTGCCACTTGGTGTAGCTGTGTTGCAAGGGCCTGAAGTTCGGGAGGTGTGTTTGATGGGGTTCTATGCAGCTCATCTAGGGCCACATGCAGCTGGGTGTTTTCTAACAGTGCGAAAGCAAAACTTCTGCCTTTGGGTCATTATCCCGAAAGGCAGAAGTTAGCCTCCTAGATGTGTGGACATATATGTTTTGGCTCAAACACAGCAGCAGGTTGTTAAACCCCTTCCTTCAGTCTATAGAATTTATATCTGGGTTTATGTTGTTAACATTCAGTTTGGGGTTTGTAGAATAGTATCCTTCCACCACAAAACCACGTACAAAGGATAAATTTCTGTTGTGTCCAGTGACAAAAATCTTCTAATACCATTTCAAGCATCTTCAAAATGAGAAGGGAAATACTTTCCTTTATATAATAAGGATTTTAGCTTACATTTCAACACCACGGAAACTAGGCACTGGGATAGGATCTTTTCTGTCTAAATATATCCTTAGCTTTCAATTATACTTTCTATTTCACGAAAACGGCTTTTAAAGTTCCTTCAACTTTACAACGTCTCCCTTTATTTTGGGCTACCAGGGTTACCTCAGTCCCATCCCTTAGCCTTCATCAGCAATTATTATCACTTACTTCAAGAGAAGCATAGATGGGCCAATCTAAGTGCCGAGAAGGTTCTCTGAGAAACTATTTTGGTGCCACAGGAATGTGAAATAAGATGAAAACACACCTCAGGTTAGGGGTGGCCACTTTTACTTCCATAGGAAATATAATTATGGAATAAAAGATTATAGGCCTTCCTTTGAGAGCAGAGGATCAAGTCCACCAAGAAATGCCCGGAAGACGTAGTGAAGCACCATGTTTAGATCGCCAGATACTTGTGACTTTGGACAATCCTTTCACTCCTTTGGTTTTCAATTTTCCCCTCTGTGAAATGAAATAGTCTGTTGACAGGTTTTTCTAAGGTTCTTCAAATTCCACTCATTCTTCATCAACAGATAATTATGAGCACCTATTAAGTACCAGGCAGTTGGGATGAGGTGATGAGCTAGGGAGATGGGATCTCAGGTCCCCTCCCAGGCTGGAGTGCAGTGGCACGATCATGGCTACCATGGCCTTGACCTGCTAGGCTCAGGTGATCCTTCTGCCTCAGCTTCCCAAGTAGCTAGGCCTACAATGCATGTGCCACTGGGCTCAGCTAATTTTTAAAATTCTTTTTAGAGAGATGATGTCTTGCCATGTTGCCCAGGCTGGTCTCGAACTCCTAGGCTCAGGCAGTCCTCTTGCTTCAGTCTCCCAGAGTGTTGGGATTACAGGTGTGAGCCACCATTCCCAGACAGTAATCTAGTAATCTCATATTTAATAGTCTTTCTGTGAAAGAAAGATTGCCAATGATATTTAATAAGGAATTTCGTTTAATATTAGCCTTTACATTGTCCCTTAGACTATTTCGAGTCATGCTTCTTCTACTTCTTTTCTATTTGCTGGTCTTCCTCAACCATTCTCAGAGAAATACAATGCTCTGGCACTAAGTCGGACAGTCTTATAAGATATATTGAGAAAATGCCAAATCTGTTTAGTTGGTCAATATTTGCTTTGATGAATTGTGTTTGGTATCATCTGTAATCATGAGTGTGATTTAGGGAGGGAGTACAGATAATTGTGACCACATTTGAGTCTCACTGCTGTGTCATAATTATATGATGGCATGGATAAACCTTCCTCAAGATAACACATAGCTGAAATCTCTTCTCATCTTAACCTTATAAAAAACTTTCCTTGGTCTGGGCGCGGTGGCTCACGCCTGTAATCCCAGCATTTTGGGAGGCAAGGTGAGAGGATTACCTGAGCCCATGAGTTTGAGACCAGCTTGGGCAACTTGGCGAGATCTCATCTCTACAATAAATCAAAAAAATTAGGCGGATGTGATGGTGCATGCCTGTAGCTCCAGCTACTTGGAAGGTTGAGGTGGAAGGATCACCTGAGTCCAGCAGGTCGAGGCTTCGGTGGCCTTGAGTGTGCCACTGCACTCCAGCCTGAGCGAAAGAGTGAGACTAACTCAAAAACAAACAAACAAACAACCCCCCCCAAACCTTCCTTGGCATCAGTCTGTAGATTGCGCCTCCATACATCGATAGGTTGCATTTCAGCAGTGGTTTGTATTTTTGAGTGCCAACGTGTGTTCTTTTCCTGCACCCACAGCTATGCTTAAAGCTTAATGAGGTAGGAAAGGCATTCAGGAAGAGCGAGAGCCAACATCTTGTGTATTTGAACCTGTCTGTTCTGCCAGTGACCCATAGACTGAAGAGCTGTGTCAGCTGATCATTTAGCTGACCATTGCTGACAGACAAATACCTTGTGCTGAGCTTGGAGGGAGTCACAAAAACACCAGAAGCCAACAAGGTGACACACAATTCCTGTGGGGTCCTATACTTATTTTTGCCATTGCTTGGAGCTGAACAATTGCACGCAAAAATGCATCTTATCTGCAAAAAACACACACCATTCTGAGAGTTTAAATTACGTTGTCTTGAGAAGGTGTGGGTAAAACAACTTGGATATATATTTTTCCAGTGATGATAATTAGCTGATTAATAATATCATAGTCATCAAAAGAGATAGCATGATTTCAAAATCATGTAAACATAGATGAGACCTTACATGGCTTTAATGGAAATGCCTAATAATTATAACCTTGTAGATGTAAGGGAAGAGATGTTTTCAAATGTAGACACAAACACAGGAAACAAAAACATTTGTCAGCATAAGACTGCCTGCTTATATGACTACTAAGCCAAAAAGCAACTGTTTTATTTAGAGCATTGTTTCAGGAGAAATGGAAGTAATGGCTTCCAACATTTTTAATACCTAAAGTCTGCTTGCCCCACGATCTGTACACTTTGAAGGACTTTTCCTCATCAACTTGTATTTATTAAGTAATGATGAATTTTTCCTTTATTTATTTATTATATTTTTTGAGTTGGGGTCTCATTCTGTTTCCCAGGTTTGGAGTGCAGTGGCACGATCAAGGCTCACCATAGCCTTGACTTACTGGGCTCAGATGATCCTTCCGCCTCAGCCTCCTGAGTAGCTGGGTCTACAGGCATGTGCCACTACACACGGCTAATTTTTAAATTTTTTGTAGAGACAAGGTCTTGCTACTCTCAACTTGGCTTCCCAAAATGTTGGGATTACGGGCATGAGCCACCATGCCTGGCCAAGTTTTTCCATTTTAATAAGCAAAGACAAGTATTATCTTTGTGATGAAATTGCAACAATAGAGATTCAGCATTGAATTGTTATAATTCCCATGCAAATCAAAGAACTTGCTGTAGGGATCATAGACTCCTTTATGGTGACCAAGTATATTATTTCCTTTAGACAGTTAAAAATCTTGAAAATGGCACATAGAACTTGTTACACTTAGAAAATTCTGGCGTTTTGGGATTTCTTATGAGGGAACTCAATGATGCATAAAAACTATATGTGTGAATATAGCTGTGATGGATGCATTTAAGAGCTTAAGAAGTTTTTATTGCAACTCCTTGTTCAAATGGTTTTCTAAGAATATGAAGAACCAAGCTATGTTTTCCTGGCAGAATGAAACAAGTGCTCTCTCCCACTGAAAGTAAAATTTGTGGAGTCTTTTGGTAATTATCAAAAGATATATCGCTCAACAAGGAGACTGTTTCTTTTTTTTTCAAACTTAATTTAATTTTATTTTGAAGATGTGGGGTACGATTCAAGATGAGGTATACAAGTGGACATCATGAAGGTGAAGTTTGGGCCTCCCTTTGGTCCCCACTTTGCCTGGTTTGAGATCAGGTACCCTCACTGATGTTGTGTCCCCTGAGACTGTTTCTTGTTTTTGATGGACCTGAAGGGGAACAATTTAAAATAGATTTGGGGGGACGTGCAAAGAACAAAAGAAATTAGCTAAAAAGAAGTATTCTTCATAAAAATATGAAGTACCATTCCAATTATGAGATGACGAATCTTGCAATATGTGGAGGAAGTTAGGAAAATTTTTTCCTCCTTATTAGTTATACTGTCTCTGAGAATTAATGTAGGTCTTTGAGAAGTGTGTGTGCTTGTGTGTGTGTGTGTGTGTGTGTGTGTGTGTGTGTGTGTCTGTATGTGTGTTCCAATAGCTATACATTGAATAACTTCTACATTCGTGTACAAGTTTTTGTTTGAACATACTCTCTTGGGCAGACCTAGGGGTAGAATTGCTTGGTCATGTTGTAATTCTATGGTTAATACTTTTGAGGCTCTGACAAACTGTTTTTCAATGTGGTTGTACCGGTGTACCTTCCCACCAGCGGTATATGAAGGCTCCAATTTCTTTTCTCTGCATTTTTGCCAGCACTTGATGTTGTTTGTCTTGTGATTATTGGCATATTGATAGTTATGAAGAGGTATCTCATTGTATTTTTTATGTGCATTTTCCTAGTGAGGAATGCAGTTCCGGGCTTGCTTTGAATTCCTAAATGCATCAGATTTCTTCTTCCCCCAGAGTCTTTCCATGTGTGGTTCCTCTTTCCATTTTCCTCTTTCCCATTTGTCGATGCCTTGATTCTTTCTTCTGCTGTGTTGATGCAGACCACGGTTTTCATTTCCTTGAGGAGTATTCTCTGATATTGCTTGTCAAAGTCATTGTAAGCTCTCCTGGGATCACGTAATTTTCACTCATAGCACTTACCACAATTGCAACTCTACGTTTATTTTTGTGATGTCTTGATGATTAGTGGCTTCTCTCCTAGCAGACTATAAGTTTAATGGTTTATATTACCCCATCTTCCCCCCACCCCCCACCACTGCATTCTTAGTGCAGACAATGCCTGGTACACATTAGTTACACAATAAATATTTTCTGAAAGAACAAAAGACTAAATAGACTAATTGTGGGTTACAGAAATTGCCTTAATAAGTAAAGACATTCAATGCCACTACACATAACTGTGGGATTTCTCAGAAGACAGTTTAGGGGCACAGATTCTTTCTCTGTATGAATAATTATTTACTTTGATGAGTTGAAAAGACAAATGGAGGAACAAATCGGGGCAGAAAGGAAGGTCTATAGGGCTGAAGGATAGATACTCTTCATCAGATTACTTTTGGATACTGTATGAATTATAAAGCAATAAGTTATGATTTTGGACAGCTTGTGGAAGTCAATTCATTTTTCTTTTAAATGAATAAATTCATTTTCTTATGAATAAATTTCTCTACAATTATTCAAAGAAAATTATTAAAAGACCCTTCTTCCACTAATCATTTTTACATTGGCATGTAGGCACTACCTGACAAGGCTTAGACTTTTTAATAAAAGCAAAATGGAAGAGTTTAGTAACCTTTATCCACAGACACAAATATCTCCATCGATCATGTCTGTCTGAAACCCAGGATCTTATTCCGTTCTGTTGAATACTATTCCTAAGCATTAGATGACATTTACTTATACAAATGAAAGCTAGAATTTCAGGAAAATCTAATCTAACATCTTCCAGCATTTATCGCTTGAAGTGACCCACACTGAAAAGTAGCATGCATACCTTAGCACTCTGACACTCAGTGACGGTATCAGCTAGCAGTTAGGACCCTTTGCTCAAATGCATTGTATCTAGCAAAGAAAGAGGATGACCAGCGCTCTGTACACATCAACAAACAATGACATCCTGAATCCTGATGACCGCAATCAAGGTAGCCCCCACCCCCACCCCACCTGTAGTCAAGTGCGGGCTTAGGTAATAAAGAGAAAACATACCTGTAAAGGGGCTTTTACTACATTGCTAAAGGTGTCAAGCTGTTCTTCCTTCTCCCTGTTAGTCAACCCTTCATGGTTGAAGGCATGGAGGCCTAATGACAGGAGATGGACATGCCACAGACAGAAATACCCCTTGGACCCTAGAGGTCACAGTGTGGTGGTGTGTGTGAAGGAATGCGAATCCTTTTTGCGTCTTTGTTCCAGTGGACATGGTCCACTGGCAAATCCTGTTGCACTAAGATCGGAGGGTACAGATAACCCAAACATAATCTAGACATGTGGACATTGTTTTCATGACATGGCATTCCGAAACCAAAGTGCACCACCCCATTCAAAAAACAAACAAGACACCAGTCTCTTCCTGTATGGAGAACTCTATCTCTGTAAATCTCTCCCATTTGCTCTTAATCTAACTCGCTGTCTCTCTGTTGCTTTCAGTCTCTCTCTGTCTCTTGTTCTGTCTTTCTCATTATTTCTCCATCAGCTAACTACTTATACCTGTAGATGTGTTTTGTATCTATCTCTCAGACTTTGAGGGCACATTACATATAGCTTATTCTCTAATATATATGAAACATGTGGGAGGTGTGTCCAAATCTTGTACTTTCTTTTTTTTTTTGAGTTGGAGTCTCACTCTGACACCCAGACAGGAGTGCAGTGGCACACTCACGGTCACCATAGCCTCAACCTGCTGGGCTCTGGTGATCCTTCCGCCTCAGCCTTCCAAGTAGCCGGAACTACAGGTGTAAGCTACCATGCCTGGCTAATTCTCTTATTAATTGTAGAGAGGAGGTCTTGCCAATTTGCCCGACCTGGTCTTGAACCCGCGGGCTCAGGCAATCCACTCGCCTCGGCCTCCCAAAGTGCTGGGATTACATGCTGAGCCACGGAGCCTGGCCTTGTACTTTCATACATCCTAAATACTTATAACCCTCAAGCAAAAAGGAAACTCAATTCAACCTGTCATTGAATGGGCACATATAAATCACTTTATTTACTTTTTATAGGCAAAGGCAATACTAGTTTTGCCAGAAATGGTGTGAAGATGAATTGGTGCTTATGGTTGCTTGTCTGAATAGACTCGGGACCATTCACTGGGCCTTATCACCCCATCAACAACTTCAGTTGTCTGTATCCACTCTTCAGATTAACCAGGGCTCCATCTGTGTTACTTTTTCCTGTGCTGCCTGTTATTTGTGGTTAACTTGCACTGTGGATTCTGTCCTGTTCTCTACCCGCTCCCCTGGACCTGGTTCTTTGTATCTGCCTGGCTCCCAGATCCATCTTCCCCCGGGGTACTCACCTCAATGTCCTGAGACCACAGGAAGGTGAGGTCAGATGGGAATTCCCAGAGACCCTGGGATTTCTACGAGGCTCCTTCTGGTTGCTGATATGGGCCTTCTGCCCCCATGGACCCATTCAGTCCTCTAAGTGCAAAAGATTTTGGGGGAGCATAAAGCCCTTCCTGGGTGGCTTCAGAAGGTATGTCTTCAGGATGGGCCTCAGTGTCTGGTTTCTCAGGGCCAGGTATCTCAACTCTAACCTCAGAACCTTTTGGAGGCCAGAGAAGGATGTGATGCTGAGTGAGCCCCCGGCTACCTCCTCATGCTGCGGCTGAGGGAGTTCATGTTCTAGTACACAGCTCTGGCACCTGGCCCTGCTGGCGTTCTTGCTGCCCCAATCCTGTAATAGCTGTACTGGGAACGATTCATCTGCAATTCAAAGACTTTCCTGGGCTTTGTCTAGGAAGTGAAATTATATCAAGACATATGGAACTCTAGGTCTCAGGGGGTAATGTGGTTTACCTTACATTTGGTGAGAGAAGCAAGCCAAACAGAACCTTTCAGATTGGTAAACCAGACCAGGTGTGGTGGTTCATACGTGTAATCCCAGCACTTTGGGAGGCTGTAGAGAGAGGATTGCTTGAGCCCAGGGGTTCAAAACCAGCCTGGGCAACATAGTGAGACCTCGTCTCTATATAAAATAAAAAAAATTAACTGGGCATGTGGCATGTGCCTGTAGTCCCAGCTACCTGGGAGGCTGAGATGGGAGGATCACTTGAGCCCAGGAGGTTGAGGTTGCAGTGAGCCATGATCATGCCACTTCACTCCAGCTTGGGCGACAGAGTAAAGACCCTGTCTCAGAACACAAAACAAACAACCTCCCCCCAAAACAAACAAAAAAACCCCATATAGTTTGATAAGCTTCCATAAGAGGACTGCCTGAACCTTCTGACATCATGGAGGCACACATTTGGGTGTGCTTTGTGAAAGTTGGCCTCAATATTATGATGGCTTTGCCTGGAGGTGAGAAAATGACCAGCTGCACCGCATCGTTTCAGAATGGAATGACCAAGTCTTAGGGCTTAGTTTTAGGAAGGGTGAAGGGGCATGATGATACAGGGACTGGGCTGAGTTCCTCTCCTTCTTCTCTCTCTCTCTCTTTTTTTTTTTTGAGTCAGAGTCTCTGTCTCCCAGACTGGAGTGCAGTGGCACACTTACAACCACTGCTGGGCCTGCTCGACCTGCTGGGCTCCGGCGATTCTTCTGCCTCAGCCTTCCGAGTAGCTGGAACTACAGGCACGCGCTACCACGCACAGCTAATTTTTGATTTATTGTAGAGATGAGGTCTTACCAAGTTGCCCAGGCGGGTCTCGAACCCATGGGCTCAGGCAATCCACTCACCTCGGCCTCCCAAAGCACTGGGATTACAGGCTGAGCCACCGAACCTGGCCCCCTCTTCTCTTAATCTAACCTCCGACCAGTCTCTCTCACACTGAGCAATGCTGTGAGGTGGAGACTTCTGACAAACTGTGCACATGGCCTGTACCACCCAGGCCCGGCTTCTATTTGCATCCATCTTAGTCCAGAGGGAGGTTCTGGCTTCAGATACGTGGACTCGATCCCTCCTCCACCATTTGTTCATTGTATGGGTTTATGTAAGTCACTTTACCTCTGAGCCTCAGTCTCCATATCTGTAAAATGGCAATAATAATAGTAGGCGTTATATGGGCTAGAACAGTGTTTGGCTTATGGGGGTGCTAAAAATATGAGTTATTATTATCATTGTTGTCATCACGACAGTTTGCCTTCATGGACCACACAGTTCTAATGTATGGCATGACTGTCTGGTCTGGATTCTCAAAATCTGTCTGTCTACACTGACAGTCAAGAAAACTGCCAAGAGGAGTTCTAAATGGACCTGCCTTGATGTACCTGTATGTACCTATCCCGCCACAGGACAAGGCTTGCACAAGGTCATTCTCACAAAATAGGAACTGAGCTTCTACCAGAACGCCTGGATTTGGAGCGACTGTGGCATTTACCTTGCTGCTTCTGGGCATTGCTACACTCTTCCTGCTGTATCGTCAAAATGACTGGATTCTAATATATTTTAAGATCCTGCAGGATGACTTGTGGCCTGCCAAAGCTGAGGCGTGAGGCATGCTCTCCAGCCCTGGGACCTTCAGAACACCATCCAAGAACAGAAGGATGTCCCCTTTGAGTATCTATGCATCAAGACTTTGGAGGACAATTCTGTGGGTCTTTCAGGTTGAGAGTGACCACCAAAAGTTGTCCACATCTTTCCTTGCTTTCACATTGAGCAGTTTTTGAGCCAGTAAGACCAAAATCCACCTGTGCCTTGGTAACTTGTCCCAAAAATCCTGCACAAGGTATAAGGAGTGTTGTATAGAAAATGTTGGACTTACGACGACACCAAAACATCCTGTGATTAGGCTACTGGAAGATGGCAAGCCAGAGAAACCATTACAGAAACCCACCTGCCACCTTTGGCGAACTTAAATGTGCCACCCATCAAATCTGATTGGTTCTTTGATCCACCGTGAAAGAAAGAAGCAGAACAGAATGAATAGTGCACCTGACGCACGCAGTGTGATTTTTCTTTTTTTGCTGGTTTGAACTCAGATGTTGCTGACTCCAAACCCTGGAACTCTCTATGACAGCTCACTGCCTCTTTCCGGGCTGATCTCTGCCCTCAAAGAGACTCACCACTTAAAAGGACATACGTTCAACTTATGCTGGTAACATGTTTGCGATGGCCTTTGACAAGTAGGTGCAGTCATGAGGAAGTGGGAAAAAGAAAGGATGTTTCAGGGAGAAGGAACCGTGAGGTCAGACGCAGGTGGGACCCTGCAGGCTGTGTTTGGGGAGCATGTGTGTGAGCAGTGTGTGAACCCAGGGGGTGCAGCTATGCTGCCTCTCTGGCATGTAACGTGATCGTGTCGTCTTTAGACCAGGAGAGAGGTTTGGGAATGGAAATCCCCGCACAGTAACGGTGGTTGTGCAGCGCAGATGGATTACAGGTCATCATTTTCTTTTCTCCATTTTTTCCTGTGTAACCAGTCTGTCCTTTGGCTGTGCTTGTGAATTAGCTCACTGGTTCTCACATGGCCTCTTATGTCATTGTCACTGCTCTGCTCAGGGCCCTACCTCATGACCCCTCTGTAATGCTGACATCCTTTGCTTACAAGCTGGGTTTCTGTCTGCCACCCACTCCAGAACTGCTGTGCACTGCAGTCCTTAGGCCAACCCTGGCACCCTGCTCCGTGCGGCACTCTCACCACTGCATGCCGCCCTGACCACTGCCCCTCCTACCGGCACCCTACCCCTGCTGGTCACCACCACACTTCTACTCTGGGTCACTGCTCCTCTGACTATTGCCCCACTGCCCTGGGTGAGTCTCTTTGCCATAGCCCCGGGCACAGTTGTTTGGAGCCAACAGGACTCTCTTAGCGTTACCTGCCTTTTCCCCAGGGCATGCACACATCCTTAGGGTGGCTGAATCTGGTGATTTCAGACACAGCAAAAATAGGAGAATCCAAGTCTTGTCCTCAGAGAGCTCACAGAGCAAAGGAGGAACCCGCCCATAAACAAGTCCACAAACCAACATAAACAATGAATTTCAAGACCAGGCATGGTGGCTCACACCTGTAAACCCAGCACTTTGGGAGGCCAAGGCAGGAGGATTGTATAAGACCAGGAGTTCAAGACCAGACTGGGCAACATAGCGGGAGCCCTCATCTCTTAAAAAAAAAGAAAAGGAAAAAAGCCGTAGAATCAATGTAATTTCAGAATGGTGATAAGTGCTGTGAATATGGATAAAGTTAGGAAAGTTCAGGATCAAAACAAATACAAGGGAAGGGATGTCAGCCTCACACATCCCATCTTCTTCTGGAGAGGCCATCTTTAATGAAAATCTAATGAGGCAGGCGCAGTGGCTCACACCTGTTATCCCAGCCCTTTGAGAGGCGGAGGGAAGAGGATTGCTTGAGCCCACAGGTTCGAGACCAGCCTGGGCAACATGGCGAGCCCCCATCTTTATAATAAACCAAAATTTAGCCAGGCGTGATGGCGCAGGCCTATAGTTCCAGCTACTTGAATGACTGAGGCAGAAGGGTCACTTGAGCCCAGTAGGTTGAGGCTGTGGTGGTCATGAACGTGCCACTGTACACCGGCCTGAGCAACAGAGTAAGACTCTAACTCAAAAAAAAAAAAAGAAAGAAAAGAAAAAGAAATAGAAAATATAACGAAAACATATTTTTTAAAATAGTGCAACGGGTAGAAATTAGGTAATCTTTGTGAAATCAAAGCTAGAAGTGTTGCAAATGTTCATTCTACTTTTACACAAGTACACATCTTGGGAAAATTTGATGTCAGTTTCTCACAGGAAAATTTGATGCCAGCTCCCAGCAAAGTTAGACACAGGAACATATATTATAAAGTTATTGTCCTGGAATAATTTCGAATGCTAATTTACTGTTGGAATTCCTAATTCACAATATTGCTCCTAGAGTCAAGCTGAGTGCTTGTAGCCTCAGCTCATTACCTGTGTTCCCCTTTGTGTTAATGATCGTGCTAATTACCTGCAGGTGTCTTTAGTTCTCCCCCTTTAAGAAACGGGGCTTTCACCTGGCTTAATTCCAGTTAAGATATTTACCTTCTTCTATGCAAATTCTCCCTGCAATTGGAAATCTTCAAGTAGATTTGGCCTCCATTTGAGATTGTGCTGCTAATATTTAGGTTTGGGGGAGGGTGGATTTTGCAACTATTGTTTTACATTTTTCTGCATGAGGGGAGCGTTTTCAAGATGGATGTGTGCGTCAACTAAAAAAATATAATGATGATGATAATAATGAGAAATTTTGATGTAGTGTTTCTGGTTAGAAAGTTCCATACCAAAAATGCAGTTCAAAGATTGACCAGTGTGATATACACATCCCCTCCATAACTGATAGAATTATCTAGAAACATGAATTTCTTCTACAAAATGGATTTTTTTTTTTTTGAATGGAGGTCTCTGTCACCCAGGCTGGAGTGCAATGATTTGATCACAGGCTACCACAGGCATGACCTCCTGAACTCAGGTGATCCTTCTGCTTCAGCCTCCTGAGTAGCTGGGATTACAGGTGCACACCACCACACCCCCAGCTAATTTTTTTTTTTTTAATTTTTTGTAGAGATGAGGTCTTGCTATATTGGCCAGGATGGTCTCAAACTTCCAGGCTCAAGTAATCCTCTTGTCACAGTCTCCCAAAATGCTGGGATTACAGGAGTTAGCCAACATGTGTGGCCCAAAATGGATTTCCTTAAGATAGGCTATGTACAGTGAGATTATTACTAATATAAGACTACACTTTTAAAAAATTGAGGTTCCATTTAAATACAATTAAATGCACCAGTCTTAAGTGGAATAGTCAATGAATTTTGATAAATGTATTTACCTATGTCACCACCACTCCAATCCACATACAGAACATTTCCATTATTCCAGAAAATTCTCTCAGGCAGAGGGCATAAATTTAAGCATGTAGACTCTATCTGATTATAAAAATAATTACAGTCAGAAATCTGGCTTATTCATGCCAATAAGTTAAAAAAATAGGTGTCATTAACATATTTTACCAGCATCTTAACCAAACAAATCATTTTCTTGAGCATTTGCTGGCAGTTAAATATTACCCATTGCCCAAGGGCTTATCAGCAGTGCCAAAATCATTTGGGAAATTAAACTTTACTCCTGAGGTAGCAAGAGCTTGCTGATTAATTTAACAATGAGCTAATTATAAATTGCTTCTTATAATTAGTCCAAGGCAGGAGGTTTTGTTTCATTTACATCAAACATGTCCATCATCAGGTATCTTTTGGGCCCAGAAGGCAATCTCAGTTTTCCTGTTGAAATGGACCAATGCCCCCTAAAGAGACAGGGACTGCAGCAAGGACTGCACAGATTTTATTTTCATTCATTCATTCAACAGATTCAACTCTTACTATGTGGAACTGCTAAGTACGGAGGTTGCAGCAGTGATCAAAACAGACAAAATCTCTTTCCTTGTGGAGAAAAGTAGCCCCCTCACCCCATGCAAAAAATTTAAAAGATGAGAAACAAACCTGAATAAATTTACAATATAATGTTAGATAATTTGAAGTGTGAAGAAAAATAAAGCAAGGTCAAGAGCTAGGCCGTGACAGGGATGAGTGTCAGAGTGTTATTATAGTGTGGTCAGGGAAAGCCTCTTTGGAAAATTGACATCTGAGTAGAGGTTTGAGAAAAATGAGACCATGTGGGTTTCTGGGAATAGCACATGCAAAGGCCCTGAGGTGAGATTATATCTGAAGTTTATCTTTTCAGGAATAATAAAATGAGGAAGAGGCAAGGATTCTGCAGAAGGAAGAGGGGTCAGGTCATCAGGACACGTAGGACATTATAGCTATGAGGATGACTTTCGAATTGAGATAGTGAGGAATGTGTGGAGTCTTTGGAAACTTTAAAAAAAAATCATTTCTCCTTCCTCCCTCTTTCCTTTCCTCCCTCCCTCTTTCCCCTTCCCCCTCTTTCTCTCTCCCTGCACCTTTTTCTCTCTTTCTTTTGTTGAAGTCTCACTCTATCATTCAGGCTGGAATGCAGTGGCACAGTCATGGCTACCATAGCCTTGACCTGCTGAGCTCTGGCGATCCTTCTGCCTCAGCCTCCCAAGTAGCTGGAACTACAGTCACACACTACCACGTGTGGTTAATTTTTAAATTTATTGTAGAGATGAGATCTTGCCAAGTTGCCTGGGCTGGTCTTGAACCCTTGGGCTCAGGCAATCCTCTCGTCTCGACCTCCCAAAGTGCAAGGATTACAGGTATGAGTCACTGCACCCTGCCTTTGCATAAGTTTTAAAAATAAACTTTTTTTTAAAAAAAGAATAGTTTAGATTGACCAAAAAGTTGCAAAGATGGCCCAGAAAGTTTCGGTATTATCCCTTATGTGATTTCCCCTGCTGCTAACACTATGTATTATCATGATTCTTTGTTAAAACTAGAAAATGGGTGTAATGCTGTTAATGAAACTCCAGGTTTTATAGTTTTTCCATCAATGTTCTGTTCTGTTCCAGGATCCATCTATGGTCCCACATTGTCTTTAGCTGTTATGTCTCCTGTCTTATCTTGTCTGAGACAGTCTTTTCCTTGTATTTCATACCTTACCTATCTTGAGGAGGACTAGTCAGGTATCCCATAAAATGTTCATGATCTGGGTTTGTCTTCTGTTTTCCTAATGACTGGACTAGGGTGATGAGCCCTTGGAAAGAATATCCCAGAGGTGAGTGTCCTTCATATCACATCATATAAACAGGTACCTGTCATCCTTAGGATATCACTGGTGATGTGAACTTTCATCACTTGGTTAAGGTAGGTTTGCCAGATTTCTCCACCATAAAGTTACTATTTCTCATCCCGCCTTTTTTTTTTTTTGAGTTGGAGTCACCCAGGCTGGAGTGCAATAGCACGCTCACAGTCACCCCGGCATCGACCTGTTGGGCTCAGGCAATCCTTCTGCCTCAGCCTTTCAAGTAGCTGGAACTACAAGTGCGCGCTACCACGCCTGGGTAATATTTTGATTTATTGTAGAGATAAGGTCTTGCTAAATTGCCCAGGCTGGTCTCGAACCTGTGCGGTCAGGCAATTCCCTCACCTCGGCCTCCCGAAGTGCTGGGATTACAGGTTTGAGTCATCATACCTGGACCTTCCCCTCCTTTTTACTATATTCTTTAGGATCTAGCTCACCCTTAGAAGAAGGGGGGGTGGGAATTAAGCTTATCTGGAGTGTTTTAAGCAGGTAACATAATTCTATTTTCCCTCACCTTTTTTTTTTTTGAGTTGGCATCTCTCTGTTGCCCAGGCGTAAGTACAGTGATACACTCACGGTTCACTGCAGCCTCGACCTCTTGGATTCAGGCAATCCTTCTGCCTCAGCCTTCCAAAGTGCTGGGATTATGGGTGTGAGCACTGCATCTGGCCCTATTTATGCCCAGGAGTTCGAGACCAGCTTGGGCAACGTAGAGAGACCTCATCTCTACAAAAAATAAAAAAATTAGTCAGGTATAGTGGAGTGTGCCTTAGTTCCAGTTACTCAAAAGGCTGAGGTGGAAGGATCACCTGAGCTCAGGAGGTCAAGGTGAGCCATGATCTTGCCACTGCACTCCAGCCTGGGTGACAGAGTGAGACCCCAATTCAAAAATAAAATAAAATAAAATAAAAAGGAAGAGTGAGTCACTCTATGTGGAGATCAGACCGTAGGGGCAAAAGCAGACATAGGGAGTTTAGGGTGAGAGTCGTGGAAATGATGAGAAGTGACTGGAGTTTGTGTATGCTTAAGCGACAGAGCCCACAGGTTTTAGATTACCTTTCTGCCTTCACTATCCCGAGGGCGATGGCCATTGGTAATAATGGACATTATCTTGTGCTAATTACAACATCACTTCCTAGAAGGACAATGCTTTCCTTCTAGAGTTGTTGGCTGTTATAAAGATTGCTGATTGATTTGTTTACATTCTCAAAGTAAACTATCTGGTTCTTTAAAGCAAGCCTACAAATGTTTCAGACTTTAGAGATAAGCATTAGCATAAAAAAATTAAGGTAATCTAGCCTAGGGAGGCTGATTTCTTTAGAACATCTTACGTACTAGGCCCTGTTTTAGGTGATTTATATTTGTTGTGAGGGTAAAGGCCTATACAACCCCCCCCCAAGAATACAGATTTCTTTATTTTTCTGTAATTGGGCTTACTTTTTATTTTAAATCCTCATTTTTTTCTGATGTTAAAAACTTAGCCCAGTTATGTCCATGTCAACTCAGTCCCTTTGGCGATTACATTAGTGATGTCATGTTTAAGCCCATGCAAATCTGGAATTTCCCTCTTCTTCTGCTCCTCCTTCCTGATATCAATCCTCAAAACTGCAGAGATTTGTGAATATGCCACTACGAATTTGGAGAGGATGGCATATTCTTCTTGATTCTGAGTAACTTTTTTTCCTTTTGAGTTGGAGTCTCACTCTGTCACTCAGGCTAGAGTGCAGTGGCACAATCACGGCTCACCACAACCTTGACCCTCTGGGCTCAGATGATCCTTCTGCCTCAGCCTCCCGAGTAGCTGGGACTATAGGTGTACACCAACACACCTGGATAATTTTTTGATTTTTTTTTTGTAGAGGCGAGGACTTGCTGTGTTGCCCATGCTGGTCTTGAACTCCTGGGCTCAAGCAAGCCTCCTGTCTCACTCTCACAAAGTACTGAGCTTACAAGCATGAGCCACTGTGCCAGCCTCTTCTTGATTCTGAGTTGTTGAGGTCTCATTCCATCTGCCATGAGATGTAGCTGATTGGTTTGGTCTTTGGTCATGTCCTTTTCTACACGGCCATCTCCTAAGAAGCAATGCACTTCTTAGGAAAATCCTATTGGCTTGCCCAAGATGACATATGTTGTATCCTTCCTTCAGCGTCTCCTAATTCTTCCTCTACACTTCTTACAGATCTACCAGCAGACCCTCTTAGAGCAAGTGGTATTCAAGGCCCCTTTCTTCAGAGAGCCTGAAACCTACAGACGCTCTGTTATCTCCCTCCCCTGACGTCAACTCTCTTTACTGAGACTTGGTCCCAACGGGCAAGAGTGTGACCTCCAAACCAGCATCTAACTTGTTCTCTTCCCTTCTCCCATCTTGTGGAAGGTTCTTGGTCCCGAAGGACTTGGAGTCAGAAGTAGAAGATCTTATACTGAAAGAGGGGCCCACTCGATTTTTCCAAGTCTCTTGTTTATTAAAAACTGAGCTTTTGGAAACAAGCAAAAATCAAGAATTATGTTGCTTCTCGCTATTTGAGGCCATGGAAGTGGGAGGCTGCAGTAGAGGCGAGGGTATAGGGGCTTTGGAAGAGTTGGGCGGAAGAGTGCTGGAGTAGAAACAGACTGGCAGGCCAACACATGGGCTAACACTCATGTATCACCCATCATGGGACAACTTCACTTGCTTTTATGTTAGCTCTGTGAGTTTTCTCATCTTATCATCATTTGGTAACTGAGAAAGTTAAAGGGAAGTTACAAAGAACTGTCCAAGCTGGCGTGGGTAGGATGCATCAGTTGGAGCCAGAAAGCAAAACCAGACCATTCTGACACTCGAGTCCGTTTCGCCCACCACGGTTCATCATTAAACTCATAAACTGATATTTTTCTTGCATGTGAGTAACCCAAGGTCTCCAGGGAAATCAACAACTGACTTGCACTGTGGGTAGTCACCGTTGAGGGAACCTCCTTGGTCAGTAGGTATCTATGTCGCCTTTTCTCTTTTCCAATTTCCACCTTCAACTTACAATGATTGAGAGCTTCTGGGGTGGTGCAGGAATACACTGGTGAACCCGCCAGTTCTTGCCCTTCGGGAAGTCAGAGCCAGGGAGAGGAGAAAGGGAAAAAAGATACTTAAAATTCAGCGCAGTGAAGTGCCACTCACAAAGTGAAATAGCTTGCTAGGCGAGACCAGAAGGAGCCCCTCACTCTGCCCTGGGGATCCACAAAGGCTTTCTGGAACAGGCAGGGTTTAAAGTGCAGAGCCATACCAACTGTCGGACGTGGGGTGGTGGAGGAGGGAATGCCATAGCCCGGGACAAATCTCCTTTTTGTAAGTGGTGTTCTCCTCCTCCCTCAAAGCAGAGTGAACTGAGCTCCAGTTGAGGCAGAGACAGGGGGAGGCCCTCTCTTCCTGAGTCCACCCTCTAAGATAATGGAGCCCTTGTCTGCGACCGAAGGCTGGCTGTCCCTTACCATCCCCCAAACGAGCACGGAACGCTCTGCAGCCAAAGCCACGACTCCCATTTATTGATTGCTTCTGAAAAGGCCTCCCCTGTTGCCCGTCCAGCCTGCTCACCTCCTCGCCCGCCGAGCGCTTTTCATTGGCTTCGCCTCCCCTCTGGCCTGAACTAGCCAGCATTTGCGAGGTAAACACCACCAGGGCAATCAAATGCCCCAGAAAGATGCAAAGTAAACTGCCCCATTTCCTCCTGCCCGGATTCAGAGGCCCTAGGAAGAGCCGAGGGGAGGATACTTGTTGGAGACTGCTTATTCTCACTTGAACAGGCAGTGTTTTAAAAAGAGAGAAATGTAGTTACGTATTTTCAAAATGCGGCCTTTTCTGTCCAATCTCTCCCTGCTGTTGGCTTCCATTCAAAGACTCATTTTCTCCCTCAGACATTTCAGCTTCTGAGTTTATTTCACGTAAAAACGCATGACATATTTTTTCTCCCTTAGATATTTTTTTAAGGTGACAGTGAATGTCCCCAATTCTCAGCATTTTCTGCTGTTTACTTCAGCAGGAGAACACAGAGCATGCTTTTAGCAGCCACGGTTGTCAGAACGAAGCCCAGAGGGCTGGTGGCAGATGGATTGTGATGCTTGTCCTTGGGGGTTTAAATGCTCTGGTGGAACATCTTACCCCGATGTGCAGGCTTTTATGCTTCTGGGGACAATGGAGTCCCTGGGGTCTGAGGAAAAACAGAGTGTGATCCAACGGCCTGCTTGCTGGGCTGGGTTTCAGGAAGGCAGGGGTCTGGCGCTGCCTCCGGGGAGGGGTCCTGGAGCAAGTCTCTTCCTGTCTCTGGCTGTTTCTGGCCATGGGAGTTGGAATCTGAGCCAGCCAGATTTTGTTGCCTCCAGAAATGTGACAGGGAATCTGTGGCCTCCTCCCCTTCACACGCACATTTTCTGGAGGCTACGGTTTAAGTTACCTGTTTTAAGAAAACTCCAAAGAGAAAATTGAAATTTGCGAAAATGACAGCCAGGAGACAAGAGGGAGGATGTTGGGTATGCATGTGACCATGCCATACTTGTTCTTCTACAGAACATCTAAATTTTGATTTGATTTAAAAATTTGACCTGACATGTACCTTCTCCACGGTAGACACATATAGTTGATAGGAGAAAGGAAACAGAATTTTTTGAGTACTTTATATTGTAAACATTATTATCTCTATTCTTTTTTTTGAGTTAGAGTCTCACTGTCACCCAGGCTGGAGTGTTAGTGGCACCCTCATGGCCACCGCAGCTCTAACCTGCTGGGTTCAGGTGATCCTTCCGCCTCAGTCTGCCAAGTAACCGGAACCACAGGTGCATGCCACCATGCCCAGCTAATTTTTTGACTTATTGTAGAGACAAGATCTCACCAATTTGCCCAGGCTGGTCTCGAACTCCCTAACTCAGGCAATCCTCTCGCTTCTGCCTCCCAAAGTGCTGGGATTACAGGCGTGAGCCATAGCACCTGGCCTATTATTCCTATTTTTGAGGTGAGAAAATTGAGGCAGAGAGGGCATAGCATTAGCAATTAAGTAGTTTCTAAATGACCAAGCCAAGATTGCCACTGAGGCCCAGTCAGGGGCTGTGAGCCTTCTTAGAGCTTTGGTCATGAGTCAGGACCCCAAAGTTTGAGTCCGGGCTCCCCTGCTAGTATCCTTGGCAATCCTTCCCTCCTCAAAGTCTGATTCTCAGGATAATCCCGTCTTTCTGGCTTCACAGGGTTGTTGTGACAACCATGACCATAACACAACCCAAGGAAGTGTTTCACAATGACAACAAGTTATATAAATACCAGAGGGAATCATTATCCCTCTGTTTCCACTGAAAGAGGCACACCTGTTGATGAATTACTGAACTATTTAGCTAAGGACTTGCCAAGCAGTCCTGTCTCCTGTAGCAGAACATTGAGTGAGTCCTCCTGTCACGGGGGCACATTCCCACTGCTGGGTTGGTCTGCACTGATGCAAAGTACATGGTAGGCACTTAATGCCCATGAAGGGGGGTGACCCTTAAAGAGCAAGGTTTCTGCAGCCAAACTACCTGCCTCTGCCAGCCCCCAGCTTTGTGACTTTGGGCACTTTAAACTCTCTGTGTCTCAGTTTTCTAATCAGTAAAACGGGGCTAGTAATAGGATCTATCTCATAAGATTATGGTGACGATTAAAGTGTATAGTTCTTAGCACATGCCTGGAACATTGTGTTATAGTGGCACTGGCTGTTGTATTTGGAGGATGATTTTGACCAGCCTTGATAGAACTTGCAGGAGCCACACGTTGGTGGCAATGGCAATGGTAGAGTGCCACCATGCAGAAGGCTCCAGGTCAACGCCTTGCCCTACAGAAAGCATTATTGATGGCTCACGAAGAAATGGCTTCCATGACTAGGCTTGGCAAGGACTGGGCAAAACTTCACCTTGCTTGGTCTCATCTCATACCGTGTGTCATCCTGGAACCCCATATACACCATGCTGAACCCTTTCGGGGCCTAGAAAGTGACGTGTCCTCTTCCCTCGTGGATGCACTGTTCCTCCGACTTGGAGGGTTCTTTCTCTGCAGCTGCAGTCCCAGGCCCACCTGTCTGCTTGCAAGTATCTGTCTATACCTCCCTCAGGTCTCAGTTGAGACTTGTTTCTTAGGGAGGTTTGACCTGATGCCTTTCAATCAGTTTGAAGAAAAGTGTCAGGAAGTAGTATTGACTCAAATAATGACCAAAATGAAAGTTGTTACCCCGAAAACTCTGAAGAGGGATGGTATTTGCTTAACTAGTTGTACATTTGTTTTACGTAAACGATATGCCTTTTTTTAAAAACATTAACTAAAAGTAATTCATACATCATATGTTCTGCTTATTCAAAGTAGTTTACTCAGTTGTTGAATTGTACAAATTTCCTTTTTTTCCTGTTCTTTCTCTCTTTGGCTACCTACCCCCTGGCGCCAGTTCTGGAAAAAATCAGAATTGACTCTCCTCACTTATTTTTATTTTTGCTTATTGATATATTTACTTATTTTTGAGCTGGTGTCTCACTCTTTTGCTGGAGTGAGGTGGCACGGATCACTGCAGCCTTGAACTCCTGGACTCAGGTGATCCTTTCACCTCAGTCTCTTGAGTAGCTGAGACTATAGGTGCACACCACCCCACTCAGCTAATGTTTTTGATTTTTTTTTTTTTTGTAGAGATGAGGTCTTGCTATGTGGCCTAGACTGATCTTGAACTCCAGAGCTCAAGCAGTACTCCCACTTCGGCCTCCCAAAGTGCTGGGATTATAGGCGTGAGTCACCATGGCTGGTCTTCCTTTTTTTTTTTTTAAGGAACAATGAGTTAAAAGTTCTAAATTATTGAGAAATTTAGAAAATATCAAATGGCTTCAGCTCTTTTTAAAAAAATTATTGATTTGACGCAGTTATTATACAACATCCAGCTACTGCTCATTGGTGTCAGCCCTCCTTTTGTAAATAAAAACAATGGTAAAAAGATAGGAATATTTATCAATCTAACAGTGTTATCTGTGAGAGGAAGCTAAAAGTGAATTTTATTTTACTCTTTCTGCTTCTTCTGTATTTTCTACAACTAACAAAGTATAAAGTTATTCACATTTAGAAAAGAAAACAAGAATTTCAATGTTCTCTAAATTCAGTTCTACCTGGGTATGGTGAATCACACCTGTAATCACAGCTATTTTGGGAGCTGGAGGTGAGAGACTTGCCTGAGCCCAGGAGTTTGAGACTAGCCTGGGCAACTTGGTGAGAACTCTTCTCTACAATAAATCAAAAAATTAGCTGGGTGTGGTGACACATGCCTGTAGTTCCAGCTACTTGGAAGACTGAGGCAGAAGGATCACCTGAGACCAGCATGTCTAGGCTGCAGTGGCTGTGAGCGTGCCACTGCACTCCAACCTAGGCAACAGAGTGAGACCCCAACTAAAAAAAAAAAAAATGACTTCCAATCAATGAGATTCTATAACCCATGAGGCTGGAAAGGAGGAATATTCAAAAGTAGACCATCCCCTGCCTTTGAGGAAATGAACACCCAGAAGCCTAGTTGCTCTTAGAAGAGCCCCAAGGAAGATAGATGGGCCTTTGGTTGGCTGTATTGAGTTTTTTTCTCATTTTCTTTTTCCTTCCAACTCGGTTATCTTCTACTTACTTGCTTCTTTTTACATTTTTCTTTCTTTCCTTCTGTTTTTAACCAACCACCCCCATCCTCCTGACCATGATCCCAGTCATTCTAGTCTAGCAGTTTCTCTTTCAGAGAAGATTTCCCGCCCTTCATCCTTCTATACTTTCATCTTTACAGTGGTTTTTCTGTCTTTTATTCAGTTACCCCTGCTTTTTCTCACTCATGCGGGACAAAGAAAGTGTGTAACATTAAAATTCTAAGATATCCAGGGATCATTTTTTGGTGCCTAGAAACTTGCGGTTCAAGCTTTTCATACAAATTTTTACAGGTGTCAAAATGGAATTTTAGTGTTTTTTTTAAATTTAAATTCTAAATTGTGTTGCAAGCAATACTGAAGAGAAATTAGCCATTTAAAATTGTGTTTCAGAGACCCATAGTCAAACTTCCTGTTATGAGCCCAAAGTGTCCTGAAACTTACCATGCAGTTGCTGATATTTACCTCTCTCTTGCAAAGAGCTGGAAGTGGCAGATTGTGACTCTTATCGAATGTTTCCCATTATGTCTCGCCAAGATCTGTCTGCACCTTTCTCAGAAAGATAACTTTTACATTTCAACAAATAAAACATGGAATGCTTATAAAGTCCTTGCAAGAAATCTCTGTGCAAAATTGTTCTATCTTCTTTTTTAATGCTACAGTGAAAAATCAGAAGAGGGTTTGCCCATGAGCCCATGAGTAATAGAGCTGTGATTGAAATTCTCTACTGCCAATTGCTTCTGTCTAAAGAGAGGTCATAAAAGGGTTCAGAATGCCAACCCCCGCCTTGAAGAAACACCCTGTATCCAAACCCATTATATCTGTCCCATATCAAAAAGGGGGTCTAGATCTGCTTGAATATTTGATTAAAAGAACTAGAAATAAGTATTATAGATACAACATAATATCTCATTATTGTTTCACCTGGCATTTATTTGATTACTTTAACATTTCTCATATATTTCTTTGTCATTTGTGTATCTTATTTTGAATATTTTGTATTCTCGCCCTCTGTATTCTGTCCCCTTGCCATGACTGTCTCCATATTGAGACACATTTATATGAACTACTTATATATTAAGACATTAATCTTTAGTCTCACTTGTTTCAAACATGATCATTTTCCAATGTATTTGCATTTTATGGTTGTTTCTTATGTTTATTTGACATACAGAGAATAAAAAATTCATGTGATTGAACTTTTTAATCTGGAGCCTTTTTTTTTTTGAGTTGTAGTCTCACTCTTGTCGTCCAGGCTGGAGTGCAGTGGCACTCTCATGGCCACCACAGCCTCAACCTGCTGGGTTCAGTTTATCCTTCTGCCTCAGCCTTCCAAGTAGCTGGAACTACAGATGCACACCACCATGCCTGGATAGTTTTTGTGATTTATTGTAGAGACGAAGTCTTACCAAGTTGCCCAGGCTGGTCTCGATCTCCTGGGCTCAGGCAATCCTCTCGCCTCGGCCTCCCAAAGTGCTGGCATTACAGACTTGAGTCATCGTGCCTGGACAATCTGAAGCTTTTAAAATCATGTCTATTACTTCTTCTTGTCCCTGTTTCTAACACACTGGAATACAAGAATCGGGGGGGGGAGATTGATTTGGTTTGTATTCCAACATTTTCAGGGAGTTAATAATCAGCTTCCTAATGTTATTGAATCTGAGGGCTAGAAAACAATTATGTCCCGTTTACTTATTTTGAGAAAAGTCGAGTGGTAGGGGAAGGAAAGACCCCTAAATTGGTATTCATTCTGAGTAAAAGTGGCCTGGGTATGCTCATTGTCTTGTCCCATTTTACTGTACCAGAGTCCAAAGGGACCTTAGCAGTCAGAGGTCATTTTTCTCAACCACCTTCCCCAATGCAGAAATCCTGCCACTACTGTTTCCGCCATCTCCTTGACAACCGCTGGGAGAGCTCAACTTTCCCACTGGTGTCCATTACAGTTCTGATGTCAGCTGACACACCTTTCTTATATTTTGCTGAAATTTGCCTGCTTGCAAGTCCCTGGCTCTGCCCTTCGGAGCCATGTTGACGAAGTGGGGTCTCCCTGAAAAAACTCCAGCTAGTCAGAGAAAAGCTGCCAGATCACACCCAAGATGTCTGTTTTCCAGTACAAACACCTTGAAGTCTCTTCTCTTGTCCTCCTTCCACAGGGTGCCGAGACTCACCACTGGCCTGTTTGCTGTCTCCTTGACACAGCTCTGGGCTTGCCTCTCCTCTCTTGAAAGTGCCCATCAATGAACACAGGTCTCTGTGTGACCCCAGTAGGGCAGAGCAGGTGCAAATATGACACGTTCAAGTCTCTCCTCTCTAGGGTACCCCCCACCCTCAGTCTTCTTTAGCTGCTTTTCACTTTCTGAACCCTTGCCCCAGTTCCTCAGGAACCACGGAGCTGTGGCCTGGGCAGCTCCCCTTTCCTTCACTTCATTCCAACCTTGAGCAGAGTTGTGATTGTCTTTGTTTCGTCTGTTGGGCTTGTTGTTGACCGAACCTTGGCATACTTCTTACCTAGCTGCTTGTGGAGAGCTGTCTGGGGCACCACTTGTCTGCCTCCACGCCCCCTTCTCCTAGTTTGGAAGCCCCCGCCTCGGCCATGGCAGCCGCTTTCAGTCTGGGCTGTGGATCAGAGTTTCGGATTTTGGATCTTGGCCTCACCATCCTGCTAGACTGGTGCTCAGGCCTGGCTGGTCTAGATTCTCCTACTGAGACTTATCCGGGGTGGCTGGGGCAGGAGGGGAGGGCAGGGCAGGGCGGGACAGGGCAGGGCCAGGGAAAGGTGGGGCCAGTAGAGCTGAGTGGGGCTGGGCTGTGTGGGAAATCAGCTAAATCAGTTTGCCCTGGGGATGGCAGAGCACTGGAGAAAGTGGGCTGAACTGAGTCCTGGTCCTGGCGAACTAGCTGGGAGACCCTGGGCAAGTCACGTGTCCTCTCCGTGTCCTCTACGGTGCTGATTCTGGCACTGTGAAGCTAAGAGTGTCATAAGAACCATCCCAGTCTATCACAGTGGCAAACTTACCAATAAGGTCCCATGATTATGCTCATTTTACCGGTGAAGAAATAGTAACTTAGGTTCAATAACTTGCCCCAGGTCACAGTGATGGTAGTAAGCAGCTGAGCTGGGTGGGATTTGAACTCAAGTGATCTAAGCACCTGGTCTCCTGAACACAAAGCTATGCAACTCCACGCCCCAATTCTGCTCTGTTCTGAGGCTTGTCATAATTCAGCAGCGGCTCTAAGGTCTGGGGAGGACCACGTTCAGGTCATCTGTCACATGTGGCAGGAACATCCTGGAGGCCTGTGTGTGTGCTCTCCCCATTTTTCCACCTCTGAGTTAAGGCCGCCTACACTCAGCTAGCTTGTCTGAAGCAGCCTGCAATCAGGCAGCAACAGCAGATTTCTACCAGAAAGAGGTTTAGGTCAGTTTTGGTATTACTGTCTCCCTGTTGAGGAAGTCTAAATCCAGAAACAAAACCAAGCATGAGTGTTCCTTGACTGGGATGCCTCTCTAAAACATTTTTATTAATTATTCATGTTGACTGAAGTTGCTTACTTAAAATATTTTGTCTTCTTGTAGACATAAGAAAAATGAATTGCTCTGGCTTTTTCTCTGTGATGTTCTGATGTCTTGGCATGCCAGTGCCTGAGAAAACAACCACAGAATGAGTAATATTCTGCAGCGAAGGACTGGCATTTCGATTGCCCAAGGTTGTGGAAGTCTTATTACAACATGGGAGCCAGCCCTTTACAAATAAATAATTAAGTAAAACAGCCTCCTGGCCTCTCCTGAAAAAAAAAATCCTTCTTTCTTTAAGGATTTGAATTTGCCTTCCATCAACACAACAAGGCCAATACTGCCGTTATGATCTCCTTGGATTTTCACATAATATCAGCAGGACACAGAGGTCCTTGGGTTTGTGTAGTGTCTTCCTAAGAATGCAGCATTTTCACAATTATTCATAATTATTATCACAATGTGTGTGTGTTTGTGTGTGTGTGTGTGTGTGTGTGTGTGTGTGTGAGAGAGAGAGAGAGAGAGAGAGAGAGAGAGAGAGAGAGAGAGAGAGCAGAGAGAGAGAGAGAGAGAGAGAGAGAACACGAACCAAGATGGGGAGGTGTTTTCACATTGAATGACAGCAGATCTGAAGCATTAGGAATTGTCAGCAAAATGGTTAAAGGCAAGAGAAGACATCAGAGAGCCTTACTTCTATAGATGCGTGTACTTTGTGTCCTGGAGAAAAAGTACAACTTTCTAAGAAAAACACCTAAAGTCTTGGTATAAATACTACACAGCACATAATAGGCGTATTCAATACATGTCAATTCTATTCCTCTCTTCGAATAATATAATATTTGCCATGGAATTTTTATTGCCATAACAACTGAAACTAATTGGTGCTGTCACACAAATGTTAGATTCTGCACCTCTGTAGAGTTCTGTGACTCTGTCTTTTTTTTTTTTTTTTTGGGTTGGAGTCTCACTCTGTTGCCCAGGTTGGGGTGCAGTGGCATGCTCCCGGCTACCGCAGCCTCAACCTGCTGGGCTCAGGCGATCTTTCCACCTTGGCCTTCCAAGTAGCTGGAACTACAGGCACACGCCATCATGTCCAGCTAATTTTTTGATTTGTGGTAGAGATGAGGTCTCCCCAAGTTGCCCAAGCTGGTCTCAAACCCGTGGGCTCACGCAATCCTCTCACCTTGGCCTCCCAAAGTGCTGGGATTATAGGCGTGAGCCACTGCACCCGACCCTTGGTTTTGTTTTTTTTTTTAAGTTTATTTTGATCCCATTGTATCACAACGAACCCTCCAGGAGTGTGATCTAAATGTGGTTCTAGCTAACATAGCTTCTCCCGGGTGTGCTCTCTCATCTGCTTGTACTCGTGTATAATTTAACCTTCTGCCTTTTTGTTTTCTTTCTGCCTAAGTGAAAAACAAGAATGCCAAGATTTCTCCAGGACACACCTGTGCATTGCTGCAGGGCAGCTGATCCTGAGGGAGACTGGCTTTGCCACACAGGTGGTGCCTGGGAGGCCTCAACAGGCTCCTGGCCCACCAAATTGTGGTGTGTGTGTGTGTGTGTGTGTGTGTGTGTGTGTGTGTGTGTGTAAACAGACACTTTAGTTTTTGAATGTTTGAGTCAGGGTCTCACTCTGTTACCCGGGCTGGAGTGCAGTGGCAGGTCACGGAACCGCTCTAGAACATTATTATTAATTGTCCATGTTGACTGAGGTTGTTTACTTAAAATATTTTGTCTTCTTGAAGACATAAGAAAAATGAATTTCTCTGGCTTTTTCTATGATGTACTGATGTCCTGGCATGCCAATACCTGAGGAAACCGCATCCTCGATTTCCTGTGCTCTGGTGATCCTCCTGCTTCAGCCTCCTGAGTAGCTGGGACTATAGGCACATGCCACCATGCCTGGCTCATTTTTTGACTTTTTGTAGAGACGAGGTCTTGCTGTGCTGCCCAGGCTGATCTAGAACTCCTGGGCTCAAGTGATCTTCCCTTTTGGCCTCCCAAAGTGCTGGGATTGCAGGTGTGAGCCACCATGCCAAGACTTTTTTTATTTTTATTTTTTTAAGAAGTATCATTAGGATGCTTGTCAACTATCTAGTTTCTTTCAGCCATCTACTTAACCTTTTTTAAGACAGCCTCTTCATTCATAAAATAGGACTTATTCCTTAAGGTTGTGATTAATGGATAGAAGGCAATAAAAACAAGGGGTAGTTTCAAGCTATAAAATAACTTATGGAGAATTTTAATCTTAAAACATTAGAGTTCATTGCAGTGTTGATGAAATAATCATCTGAAAATCAAAGAAATCTGCTTGAGAGAATAATGGGATTCTATCTAATCATTAGCTATCTGATTGTCAAATAAAAAATCTTGATCATATGTAGTGTTCGTTAGAACATGGATGTGTTGGATGAACTTTTCTGTAAGATACATTGTCAGTATATTTAAAAATTTAAAACGTTAAGTTTCACTATTTGGGTCATGGGTACACTAAAAGTCCAGACTTCACCACTATGCAATATACGCATATAAGAAACTTACACTTGGATGCCCTGAATATATAAAAATGAAAAATTAAAAACTTTGAAGTGTCCATGCCTTTTGATGGTGATTCTTTTCTAGAAATATATTCTGAGAGAAAATCAGAATGCTATTAAAAATGTATTTATAAGTTTGTTCATCTAAGCTCTATTTATTTATTTGTTTTGAGTTGAAGTCTCACTCTGTCGCCCAGGCTGGAGTACAGTGGCTTGCTCACAGCCACTGCAGCCTCGACCTGCTGGGCTCAGGCGATCCTTCCCCCTCAGCCTTCCAAGTAACTGGAACTATAGACGCATGCCACCATGCCCGGCTAGTTTTTTTTTTGTGATTTATTGTAGAGAGGAGGTCTCGCCAAGTTGCCCAGACTGGTTACAAGTGACCAAGTTGCCCAACTTGATTACAGGCTTGACCCATTGCACCCAGCTCATCTAAGCTTTATTAATAACAGTG